>NC_064460.1:754934-815791 GCF_023343835.1 Lagopus muta
TAGAACTTAGAACTTAGAACTTAGAGTGCAGGGGATGGAACTTAGAACTTAGAGGGCGGGGCTAGAACTTAGAACTTAGAGCGCAGGGGATGGAACTTAGAACTTAGAACTTAGAGCGCAGGGGATGGAACTTAGAACTTAGAGGGCGGGGCTAGAACTTAGAACTTAGAGCGCAGGGGATGGAACTTAGAACTTAGAGCGCAGGGGATGGAACTTAGAACTTAGAGGGCGGGGCTAGAACTTAGAACTTAGAACTTAGAGCGCAGGGGATGGAACTTAGAACTTAGAGGGCGGGGCTAGAACTTAGAACTTAGAGCGCAGGGGATGGAACTTAGAACTTAGAACTTAGAGCGCAGGGGATGGAACTTAGAACTTAGAACTTAGAGCGCAGGGGATGGAACTTAGAACTTAGAACTTAGAGCGCAGGGGATGGAATTTAGAACTTAGAGGGCGGGGCTAGAACTTAGAACTTAGAGCGCAGGGGATGGAACTTAGAACTTAGAACTTAGAGCGCAGGGGATGGAGCTTAGAACTTAGAGCGCAGGGGATGGAACTTAGAACTTAGAGGGCAGGGGATGGAACTTAGAACTTAGAGGGCAGGGCTAGAACTTAGAACTTAGAGCGCAGGGGATGGAACTTAGAACTTAGAACTTAGAGCGCAGGGGATGGAACTTAGAACTTAGAGCGCAGGGGATGGAACTTAGAACTTAGAGGGCGTTGCTAGAACTTAGAACTTAGAACTTAGAGCGCAGGGGATGGAACTTAGAACTTAGAGGGCAGGGCTAGAACTTAGAACTTAGAGCGCAGGGGATGGAACTTAGAACTTAGAGCGCAGGGGATGGAACTTAGAACTTAGAGGGCGTTGCTAGAACTTAGAACTTAGAACTTAGAGCGCAGGGGATGGAACTTAGAACTTAGAACTTAGAGCGCAGGGGATGGAACTTAGAACTTAGAACTTAGAGCGCAGGGGATGGAACTTAGAACTTAGAGCGCAGGGGATGGAACTTAGAACTTAGAGGGCGGGGCTAGAACTTAGAACTTAGAGCGCAGGGGATGGAACTTAGAACTTAGAACTTAGAGCGCAGGGGATGGAACTTAGAACTTAGAACTTAGAGCGCAGGGGATGGAACTTAGAACTTAGAACTTAGAGCGCAGGGGATGGAACTTAGAACTTAGAGTGCAGGGGATGGAACTTAGAACTTAGAGGGCGGGGCTAGAACTTAGAACTTAGAGCGCAGGGGATGGAACTTAGAACTTATAACATAGAGCGCAGGGGATGGAACTTAGAACTTAGAGGGCGGGGCTAGAACTTAGAACTTAGAGCGCAGGGGATGGAACTTAGAACTTAGAACTTAGAGCGCAGGGGATGGAACTTACAACTTAGAGGGCGGGGCTAGAACTTAGAAGTTAGAGCGCAGGGGATGGAACTTAGAACTTAGAACTTAGAGCACAGGGGATGGAACTTAGAACTTAGAACTTAGAGCGCAGGGGATGGAACTTAGAACTTAGAGCGCAGGGGATGGAACTAAGAACTTAGAACTTAGAGCGCAGGGGATGGAACTTAGAACTTAGAGCGCAGGGGATGGAACTTAGAACTTAGAACTTAGAGCGCAGGGGATGGAACTTAGAACTTAGAGTGCAGGGGATGGAACTTAGAACTTAGAGGGCGGGGCTAGAACTTAGAACTTAGAGCGCAGGGGATGGATCTTAGAACTTATAACTTAGAGCGCAGGGGATGGAACTTAGAACTTAGAGGGCGGGGCTAGAACTTAGAACTTAGAGCGCAGGGGATGGAACTTAGAACTTAGAACTTAGAGCGCAGGGGATGGAACTTAGAACTTAGAGGGCGGGGCTAGAACTTAGAAGTTAGAGCGCAGGGGATGGAACTTAGAACTTAGAACTTAGAGCGCAGGGGATGGGACTTAGAACTTAGAGCGCAGGGGATGGAACTAAGAACTTAGAACTTAGAGCGCAGGGGATGGAACTTAGAACTTAGAACTTAGAGCGCAGGGGATGGAACTTAGAACTTAGAACTTAGAGCGCAGGGGATGGAACTTAGAACTTAGATTGAGGGGCTAGAACTTAGAACTTAGAGCGCAGGGGATGGAACTTAGAACTTAGAGCGCAGGGGATGGAACTTAGAACTTAGAACTTAGAGCGCAGGGGATGGAACTTAGAACTTAGAGCGCAGGGGATGGAACTTAGAACTTAGAGGGCGGGGCTAGAACTTAGAACTTAGAACTTAGAGCGCAGGGGATGGAACTTAGAACTTAGAGGGCGGGGCTAGAACTTAGAACTTAGAGCGCAGGGGATGGAACTTAGAACTTGGAACTTAGAGCGCAGGGGATGGAACTTAGAACTTAGAACTTAGAGCGCAGGGGATGGAACTTAGAACTTAGAACTTAGAGCGCAGGGGATGGAATTTAGAACTTAGAGGGCGGGGCTAGAACTTAGAACTTAGAGCGCAGGGGATGGAACTTAGAACTTAGAGGGCGGGGCTAGAACTTAGAACTTAGAGCGCAGGGGATGGAACTTAGAACTTAGAACTTAGAGCGCAGGGGATGGAGCTTAGAACTTAGAGCGCAGGGGATGGAACTTAGAACTTAGAGGGCGTTGCTAGAACTTAGAACTTAGAACTTAGAGCGCAGGGGATGGAACTTAGAACTTAGAGGGCAGGGCTAGAACTTAGAACTTAGAGCGCAGGGGATGGAACTTAGAACTTAGAACTTAGAGCGCAGGGGATGGAACTTAGAACTTAGAACTTAGAGCGCAGGGGATGGAACTTAGAACTTAGAGGGCGGGGCTAGAACATAGAACTTAGAACTTAGAGCGCAGGGGATGGAACTTAGTACTTAGAGGGCGGGGCTAGAACTTAGAACTTAGAGCGCAGGGGATGGAACTTAGAACTTAGAACTTAGAACTTAGAGCGCAGGGGATGGAACTTAGAACTTAGAGGGCGTTGCTAGAACTTAGAACTTAGAACTTAGAGCGCAGGGGATGGAACTTAGAACTTAGAACTTAGAACTTAGAGCGCAGGGGATGGAACTTAGAACTTAGAGGGCGTTGCTAGAACTTAGAACTTAGAACTTAGAGTGCAGGGGATGGAACTTAGAACTTAGAGGGCGGGGCTAGAACTTAGAACTTAGAACTTAGAGCGCAGGGGATGGAACTTAGTACTTAGAGGGCGGGGCTAGAACTTAGAACTTAGAGCGCAGGGGATGGAACTTAGAACTTAGAACTTAGAACTTAGAGCGCAGGGGATGGAACTTAGAACTTAGAGGGCGTTGCTAGAACTTAGAACTTAGAACTTAGAGCGCAGGGGATGGAACTTAGAACTTAGAGGGCAGGGCTAGAACTTAGAACTTAGAGCGCAGGGGATGGAACTTAGAACTTAGAGCGCAGGGGATGGAACTTAGAACTTAGAGGGCGTTGCTAGAACTTAGAACTTAGAACTTAGAGCGCAGGGGATGGAACTTAGAACTTAGAACTTAGAGCGCAGGGGATGGAACTTAGAACTTAGAACTTAGAGCGCAGGGGATGGAACTTAGAACTTAGAGCGCAGGGGATGGAACTTAGAACTTAGAGGGCGGGGCTAGAACTTAGAACTTAGAGCGCAGGGGATGGAACTTAGAACTTAGAACTTAGAGCGCAGGGGATGGAACTTAGAACTTAGAACTTAGAGCGCAGGGGATGGAACTTAGAACTTAGAACTTAGAGCGCAGGGGATGGAACTTAGAACTTAGAGTGCAGGGGATGGAACTTAGAACTTAGAGGGTGGGGCTAGAACTTAGAACTTAGAGCGCAGGGGATGGAACTTAGAACTTATAACATAGAGCGCAGGGGATGGAACTTAGAACTTAGAGGGCGGGGCTAGAACTTAGAACTTAGAGCGCAGGGGATGGAACTTAGAACTTAGAACTTAGAGCGCAGGGGATGGAACTTAGAACTTAGAGGGCGGGGCTAGAACTTAGAAGTTAGAGCGCAGGGGATGGAACTTAGAACTTAGAACTTAGAGCACAGGGGATGGAACTTAGAACTTAGAACTTAGAGCGCAGGGGATGGAACTTAGAACTTAGAGCGCAGGGGATGGAACTAAGAACTTAGAACTTAGAGCGCAGGGGATGGAACTTAGAACTTAGAGCGCAGGGGATGGAACTTAGAACTTAGAACTTAGAGCGCAGGGGATGGAACTTAGAACTTAGAGTGCAGGGGATGGAACTTAGAACTTAGAGGGCGGGGCTAGAACTTAGAACTTAGAGCGCAGGGGATGGAACTTAGAACTTAGAACTTAGAGCGCAGGGGATGGATCTTAGAACTTATAACTTAGAGCGCAGGGGATGGAACTTAGAACTTAGAGGGCGGGGCTAGAACTTAGAACTTAGAGCGCAGGGGATGGAACTTAGAACTTAGAACTTAGAGCGCAGGGGATGGAACTTAGAACTTAGAGGGCGGGGCTAGAACTTAGAAGTTAGAGCGCAGGGGATGGAACTTAGAACTTAGAACTTAGAGCACAGGGGATGGAACTTAGAACTTAGAACTTAGAGCGCAGGGGATGGAACTTAGAACTTAGAGCGCAGGGGATGGAACTAAGAACTTAGAACTTAGAGCGCAGGGGATGGAACTTAGAACTTAGAACTTAGAGCGCAGGGGATGGAACTTAGAACTTAGAACTTAGAGCGCAGGGGATGGAACTTAGAACTTAGAGGGCGGGGCTAGAACTTAGAACTTAGAGCGCAGGGGATGGAACTTAGAACTTAGAGGGCGGGGCTAGAACTTAGAACTTAGAGCGCAGGGGATGGAACTTAGAACTTAGAACTTAGAGCGCAGGGGATGGAACTTAGAACTTAGAACTTAGAGCGCAGGGGATGGAACTTAGAACTTAGAACTTAGAGCGCAGGGAATGGAATTTAGAACTTAGAGGGCGGGGCTAGAACTTAGAACTTAGAGCGCAGGGGATGGAACTTAGAACTTAGAGGGCGGGGCTAGAACTTAGAACTTAGAGCGCAGGGGATGGAACTTAGAACTTAGAACTTAGAGCGCAGGGGATGGAGCTTAGAACTTAGAGCGCAGGGGATGGAACTTAGAACTTAGAGGGCGTTGCTAGAACTTAGAACTTAGAACTTAGAGCGCAGGGGATGGAACTTAGAACTTAGAGGGCAGGGCTAGAACTTAGAACTTAGAGCGCAGGGGATGGAACTTAGAACTTAGAACTTAGAGCGCAGGGGATGGAACTTAGAACTTAGAGCGCAGGGGATGGAACTTAGAACTTAGAGTGCAGGGGATGGAACTTAGAACTTAGAGGGCGGGGCTAGAACTTAGAACTTAGAACTTAGAGCGCAGGGGATGGAACTTAGTACTTAGAGGGCGGGGCTAGAACTTAGAACTTAGAGCGCAGGGGATGGAACTTAGAACTTAGAACTTAGAACTTAGAGCGCAGGGGATGGAACTTAGAACTTAGAACTTAGAGCGCAGGGGATGGAACTTAGAACGTAGAACTTAGAGCGCAGGGGATAGAACTTAGAACTTAGAGGGCGGGGCTAGAACTTAGAACTTAGAGCGCAGGGGATGGAACTTAGAACTTAGAGGGCGGGGCTAGAAATTAGAACTTAGAGCGCAGGGGATGGAACTTAGAACTTAGAACTTAGAGCGCAGGGGATGGAACTTAGAACTTAGAGGGCGGGGCAAGAACTTAGAACTTAGAGCACAGGGGATGGAACTTAGAACTTAGAGCGCAGGGGATGGAACTTAGAACTTAGAGCGCAGGGGATGGAACTTAGAACTTAGAGGGCGGGGCTAGAACTTAGAACTTAGAACTTAGAGCGCAGGGGATGGAACTTAGAACTTAGAGGGCAGGGCTAGAACTTAGAACCTAGAGCGCAGGGGATGGAACTTAGAACTTAGAGGGCGGGGCTAGAACTTAGAACTTAGAACTTAGAGCGCAGGGGATGGAACTTAGAACTTAGAGTGCAGGGGATGGAACTTAGAACTTAGAGGGCGGGGCTAGAACTTAGAACTTAGAACTTAGAGCGCAGGGGATGGAACTTAGAACTTAGAGGGCGGGGCTAGAACTTAGAACTTAGAGCGCAGGGGATGGAACTTAGAACTTAGAACTTAGAGCGCAGGGGATGGAACTTAGAACTTAGAGGGCGGGGCTAGAACTTAGAACTTAGAACTTAGAGCGCAGGGGATGGAACTTAGTACTTAGAGGGCGGGGCTAGAACTTAGAACTTAGAGCGCAGGGGATGGAACTTAGAACTTAGAACTTAGAACTTAGAGCGCAGGGGATGGAACTTAGAACTTAGAGGGCGTTGCTAGAACTTAGAACTTAGAACTTAGAGCGCAGGGGATGGAACTTAGAACTTAGAACTTAGAGCGCAGGGGATGGAACTTAGAACTTAGAACTTAGAGCGCAGGGGATGGAACTTAGAACTTAGAGGGCGGGGCTAGAACTTAGAACTTAGAACTTAGAGCGCAGGGGATGGAACTTAGTACTTAGAGGGCGGGGCTAGAACTTAGAACTTAGAGCGCAGGGGATGGAACTTAGAACTTAGAACTTAGAACTTAGAGCGCAGGGGATGGAACTTAGAACTTAGAGGGCGTTGCTAGAACTTAGAACTTAGAACTTAGAGCGCAGGGGATGGAACTTAGAACTTAGAACTTAGAACTTAGAGCGCAGGGGATGGAACTTAGAACTTAGAGGGCGTTGCTAGAACTTAGAACTTAGAACTTAGAGTGCAGGGGATGGAACTTAGAACTTAGAGGGCGGGGCTAGAACTTAGAACTTAGAACTTAGAGCGCAGGGGATGGAACTTAGTACTTAGAGGGCGGGGCTAGAACTTAGAACTTAGAGCGCAGGGGATGGAACTTAGAACTTAGAACTTAGAACTTAGAGCGCAGGGGATGGAACTTAGAACTTAGAGGGCGTTGCTAGAACTTAGAACTTAGAACTTAGAGCGCAGGGGATGGAACTTAGAACTTAGAGGGCAGGGCTAGAACTTAGAACTTAGAGCGCAGGGGATGGAACTTAGAACTTAGAGCGCAGGGGATGGAACTTAGAACTTAGAGGGCGTTGCTAGAACTTAGAACTTAGAACTTAGAGCGCAGGGGATGGAACTTAGAACTTAGAACTTAGAGCGCAGGGGATGGAACTTAGAACTTAGAACTTAGAGCGCAGGGGATGGAACTTAGAACTTAGAGCGCAGGGGATGGAACTTAGAACTTAGAGGGCGGGGCTAGAACTTAGAACTTAGAGCGCAGGGGATGGAACTTAGAACTTAGAACTTAGAGCGCAGGGGATGGAACTTAGAACTTAGAACTTAGAGCGCAGGGGATGGAACTTAGAACTTAGAACTTAGAGCGCAGGGGATGGAACTTAGAACTTAGAGTGCAGGGGATGGAACTTAGAACTTAGAGGGTGGGGCTAGAACTTAGAACTTAGAGCGCAGGGGATGGAACTTAGAACTTATAACATAGAGCGCAGGGGATGGAACTTAGAACTTAGAGGGCGGGGCTAGAACTTAGAACTTAGAGCGCAGGGGATGGAACTTAGAACTTAGAACTTAGAGCGCAGGGGATGGAACTTAGAACTTAGAGGGCGGGGCTAGAACTTAGAAGTTAGAGCGCAGGGGATGGAACTTAGAACTTAGAACTTAGAGCACAGGGGATGGAACTTAGAACTTAGAACTTAGAGCGCAGGGGATGGAACTTAGAACTTAGAGCGCAGGGGATGGAACTAAGAACTTAGAACTTAGAGCGCAGGGGATGGAACTTAGAACTTAGAGCGCAGGGGATGGAACTTAGAACTTAGAACTTAGAGCGCAGGGGATGGAACTTAGAACTTAGAGTGCAGGGGATGGAACTTAGAACTTAGAGGGCGGGGCTAGAACTTAGAACTTAGAGCGCAGGGGATGGAACTTAGAACTTAGAACTTAGAGCGCAGGGGATGGATCTTAGAACTTATAACTTAGAGCGCAGGGGATGGAACTTAGAACTTAGAGGGCGGGGCTAGAACTTAGAACTTAGAGCGCAGGGGATGGAACTTAGAACTTAGAACTTAGAGCGCAGGGGATGGAACTTAGAACTTAGAGGGCGGGGCTAGAACTTAGAAGTTAGAGCGCAGGGGATGGAACTTAGAACTTAGAACTTAGAGCACAGGGGATGGAACTTAGAACTTAGAACTTAGAGCGCAGGGGATGGAACTTAGAACTTAGAGCGCAGGGGATGGAACTAAGAACTTAGAACTTAGAGCGCAGGGGATGGAACTTAGAACTTAGAACTTAGAGCGCAGGGGATGGAACTTAGAACTTAGAACTTAGAGCGCAGGGGATGGAACTTAGAACTTAGAGGGCGGGGCTAGAACTTAGAACTTAGAGCGCAGGGGATGGAACTTAGAACTTAGAGGGCGGGGCTAGAACTTAGAACTTAGAGCGCAGGGGATGGAACTTAGAACTTAGAACTTAGAGCGCAGGGGATGGAACTTAGAACTTAGAACTTAGAGCGCAGGGGATGGAACTTAGAACTTAGAACTTAGAGCGCAGGGAATGGAATTTAGAACTTAGAGGGCGGGGCTAGAACTTAGAACTTAGAGCGCAGGGGATGGAACTTAGAACTTAGAGGGCGGGGCTAGAACTTAGAACTTAGAGCGCAGGGGATGGAACTTAGAACTTAGAACTTAGAGCGCAGGGGATGGAGCTTAGAACTTAGAGCGCAGGGGATGGAACTTAGAACTTAGAGGGCGTTGCTAGAACTTAGAACTTAGAACTTAGAGCGCAGGGGATGGAACTTAGAACTTAGAGGGCAGGGCTAGAACTTAGAACTTAGAGCGCAGGGGATGGAACTTAGAACTTAGAACTTAGAGCGCAGGGGATGGAACTTAGAACTTAGAGCGCAGGGGATGGAACTTAGAACTTAGAGTGCAGGGGATGGAACTTAGAACTTAGAGGGCGGGGCTAGAACTTAGAACTTAGAACTTAGAGCGCAGGGGATGGAACTTAGTACTTAGAGGGCGGGGCTAGAACTTAGAACTTAGAGCGCAGGGGATGGAACTTAGAACTTAGAACTTAGAACTTAGAGCGCAGGGGATGGAACTTAGAACTTAGAACTTAGAGCGCAGGGGATGGAACTTAGAACGTAGAACTTAGAGCGCAGGGGATAGAACTTAGAACTTAGAGGGCGGGGCTAGAACTTAGAAATTAGAGCGCAGGGGATGGAACTTAGAACTTAGAGGGCGGGGCTAGAAATTAGAACTTAGAGCGCAGGGGATGGAACTTAGAACTTAGAACTTAGAGCGCAGGGGATGGAACTTAGAACTTAGAGGGCGGGGCAAGAACTTAGAACTTAGAGCACAGGGGATGGAACTTAGAACTTAGAGCGCAGGGGATGGAACTTAGAACTTAGAGCGCAGGGGATGGAACTTAGAACTTAGAGGGCGGGGCTAGAACTTAGAACTTAGAACTTAGAGCGCAGGGGATGGAACTTAGAACTTAGAGGGCAGGGCTAGAACTTAGAACCTAGAGCGCAGGGGATGGAACTTAGAACTTAGAGGGCGGGGCTAGAACTTAGAACTTAGAACTTAGAGCGCAGGGGATGGAACTTAGAACTTAGAGTGCAGGGGATGGAACTTAGAACTTAGAGGGCGGGGCTAGAACTTAGAACTTAGAACTTAGAGCGCAGGGGATGGAACTTAGAACTTAGAGGGCGGGGCTAGAACTTAGAACTTAGAGCGCAGGGGATGGAACTTAGAACTTAGAACTTAGAGCGCAGGGGATGGAACTTAGAACTTAGAGGGCGGGGCAAGAACGTAGAACTTAGAGCACAGGGGATGGAACTTACAACTTAGAACTTAGAACTTAGAGCGCAGGGGATGGAACTTAGAACTTAGAGGGCGTTGCTAGAACTTAGAACTTAGAACTTAGAGCGCAGGGGATGGAACTTAGAACTTAGAGGGCAGGGCTAGAACTTAGAACTTAGAGCGCAGGGGATGGAACTTAGAACTTAGAGCGCAGGGGATGGAACTTAGAACTTAGAGGGCGTTGCTAGAACTTAGAACTTAGAACTTAGAGCGCAGGGGATGGAACTTAGAACTTAGAACTTAGAGCGCAGGGGATGGAACTTAGAACTTAGAACTTAGAGCGCAGGGGATGGAACTTAGAACTTAGAGCGCAGGGGATGGAACTTAGAACTTAGAGGGCGGGGCTAGAACTTAGAACTTAGAGCGCAGGGGATGGAACTTAGAACTTAGAACTTAGAGCGCAGGGGATGGAACTTAGAACTTAGAACTTAGAGCGCAGGGGATGGAACTTAGAACTTAGAACTTAGAGCGCAGGGGATGGAACTTAGAACTTAGAGTGCAGGGGATGGAACTTAGAACTTAGAGGGTGGGGCTAGAACTTAGAACTTAGAGCGCAGGGGATGGAACTTAGAACTTATAACATAGAGCGCAGGGGATGGAACTTAGAACTTAGAGGGCGGGGCTAGAACTTAGAACTTAGAGCGCAGGGGATGGAACTTAGAACTTAGAACTTAGAACTTAGAGCGCAGGGGATGGAACTTAGAACTTAGAGGGCGTTGCTAGAACTTAGAACTTAGAACTTAGAGCGCAGGGGATGGAACTTAGAACTTAGAGGGCAGGGCTAGAACTTAGAACTTAGAGCGCAGGGGATGGAACTTAGAACTTAGAGCGCAGGGGATGGAACTTAGAACTTAGAGGGCGTTGCTAGAACTTAGAACTTAGAACTTAGAGCGCAGGGGATGGAACTTAGAACTTAGAACTTAGAGCGCAGGGGATGGAACTTAGAACTTAGAACTTAGAGCGCAGGGGATGGAACTTAGAACTTAGAGCGCAGGGGATGGAACTTAGAACTTAGAGGGCGGGGCTAGAACTTAGAACTTAGAGCGCAGGGGATGGAACTTAGAACTTAGAACTTAGAGCGCAGGGGATGGAACTTAGAACTTAGAACTTAGAGCGCAGGGGATGGAACTTAGAACTTAGAACTTAGAGCGCAGGGGATGGAACTTAGAACTTAGAGTGCAGGGGATGGAACTTAGAACTTAGAGGGTGGGGCTAGAACTTAGAACTTAGAGCGCAGGGGATGGAACTTAGAACTTATAACATAGAGCGCAGGGGATGGAACTTAGAACTTAGAGGGCGGGGCTAGAACTTAGAACTTAGAGCGCAGGGGATGGAACTTAGAACTTAGAACTTAGAGCGCAGGGGATGGAACTTAGAACTTAGAGGGCGGGGCTAGAACTTAGAAGTTAGAGCGCAGGGGATGGAACTTAGAACTTAGAACTTAGAGCACAGGGGATGGAACTTAGAACTTAGAACTTAGAGCGCAGGGGATGGAACTTAGAACTTAGAGCGCAGGGGATGGAACTAAGAACTTAGAACTTAGAGCGCAGGGGATGGAACTTAGAACTTAGAGCGCAGGGGATGGAACTTAGAACTTAGAACTTAGAGCGCAGGGGATGGAACTTAGAACTTAGAGTGCAGGGGATGGAACTTAGAACTTAGAGGGCGGGGCTAGAACTTAGAACTTAGAGCGCAGGGGATGGAACTTAGAACTTAGAACTTAGAGCGCAGGGGATGGATCTTAGAACTTATAACTTAGAGCGCAGGGGATGGAACTTAGAACTTAGAGGGCGGGGCTAGAACTTAGAACTTAGAGCGCAGGGGATGGAACTTAGAACTTAGAACTTAGAGCGCAGGGGATGGAACTTAGAACTTAGAGGGCGGGGCTAGAACTTAGAAGTTAGAGCGCAGGGGATGGAACTTAGAACTTAGAACTTAGAGCACAGGGGATGGAACTTAGAACTTAGAACTTAGAGCGCAGGGGATGGAACTTAGAACTTAGAGCGCAGGGGATGGAACTAAGAACTTAGAACTTAGAGCGCAGGGGATGGAACTTAGAACTTAGAACTTAGAGCGCAGGGGATGGAACTTAGAACTTAGAACTTAGAGCGCAGGGGATGGAACTTAGAACTTAGAGGGCGGGGCTAGAACTTAGAACTTAGAGCGCAGGGGATGGAACTTAGAACTTAGAGGGCGGGGCTAGAACTTAGAACTTAGAGCGCAGGGGATGGAACTTAGAACTTAGAACTTAGAGCGCAGGGGATGGAACTTAGAACTTAGAACTTAGAGCGCAGGGGATGGAACTTAGAACTTAGAACTTAGAGCGCAGGGAATGGAATTTAGAACTTAGAGGGCGGGGCTAGAACTTAGAACTTAGAGCGCAGGGGATGGAACTTAGAACTTAGAGGGCGGGGCTAGAACTTAGAACTTAGAGCGCAGGGGATGGAACTTAGAACTTAGAACTTAGAGCGCAGGGGATGGAGCTTAGAACTTAGAGCGCAGGGGATGGAACTTAGAACTTAGAGGGCGTTGCTAGAACTTAGAACTTAGAACTTAGAGCGCAGGGGATGGAACTTAGAACTTAGAGGGCAGGGCTAGAACTTAGAACTTAGAGCGCAGGGGATGGAACTTAGAACTTAGAACTTAGAGCGCAGGGGATGGAACTTAGAACTTAGAGCGCAGGGGATGGAACTTAGAACTTAGAGTGCAGGGGATGGAACTTAGAACTTAGAGGGCGGGGCTAGAACTTAGAACTTAGAACTTAGAGCGCAGGGGATGGAACTTAGTACTTAGAGGGCGGGGCTAGAACTTAGAACTTAGAGCGCAGGGGATGGAACTTAGAACTTAGAACTTAGAACTTAGAGCGCAGGGGATGGAACTTAGAACTTAGAACTTAGAGCGCAGGGGATGGAACTTAGAACGTAGAACTTAGAGCGCAGGGGATAGAACTTAGAACTTAGAGGGCGGGGCTAGAACTTAGAACTTAGAGCGCAGGGGATGGAACTTAGAACTTAGAGGGCGGGGCTAGAAATTAGAACTTAGAGCGCAGGGGATGGAACTTAGAACTTAGAACTTAGAGCGCAGGGGATGGAACTTAGAACTTAGAGGGCGGGGCAAGAACTTAGAACTTAGAGCACAGGGGATGGAACTTACAACTTAGAACTTAGAGCGCAGGGGATGGAACTTAGAACTTAGAGCGCAGGGGATGGAACTTAGAACTTAGAGGGCGGGGCTAGAACTTAGAACTTAGAACTTAGAGCGCAGGGGATGGAACTTAGAACTTAGAGGGCAGGGCTAGAACTTAGAACCTAGAGCGCAGGGGATGGAACTTAGAACTTAGAACTTAGAGCGCAGGGGATGGAACTTAGAACTTAGAGTGCAGGGGATGGAACTTAGAACTTAGAGGGCGGGGCTAGAACTTAGAACTTAGAACTTAGAGCGCAGGGGATGGAACTTAGAACTTAGAGGGCGGGGCTAGAACTTAGAACTTAGAGCGCAGGGGATGGAACTTAGAACTTAGAACTTAGAGCGCAGGGGATGGAACTTAGAACTTAGAACTTAGAGCGCAGGGGATGGAACTTAGAACTTAGAGGGCGGGGCAAGAACTTAGAACTTAGAGCACAGGGGATGGAACTTACAACTTAGAACTTAGAGCGCAGGGGATGGAACTTAGAACTTAGAGCGCAGGGGATGGAACTTAGAACTTAGAGGGCGGGGCTAGAACTTAGAACTTAGAACTTAGAGCGCAGGGGATGGAACTTAGAACTTAGAGGGCAGGGCTAGAACTTAGAACCTAGAGCGCAGGGGATGGAACTTAGAACTTAGAACTTAGAGTGCAGGGGATGGAACTTAGAACTTAGAGGGCGGGGCTAGGACTTAGAACTTAGAACTTAGAGCGCAGGGGATGGAACTTAGAACTTAGAACTTAGAGCGCAGGGGATGGAACTTAGAACTTAGAACTTAGAGCGCAGGGGATGGAACTTAGAACTTAGAGGGCGGGGCTAGAACTTAGAACTTAGAGCACAGGGGATGGAACTTAGAACTTAGAACTTAGAGCGCAGGGGATGGAACTTAGAACTTAGAGCGCAGGGGATGGAACTTAGAACTTAGAACTTAGAGCGCAGGGGATGGAACTTAGAACTTAGAACTTAGAGCGCAGGGGATGGAACTTAGAACTTAGAACTTAGAGCGCAGGGGATGGAACTTAGAACTTAGAACTTAGAGCGCAGGGGATGGAACTTAGAACTTAGAGGGCGGGGCTAGAACTTAGAACTTAGAGCGCAGGGGATGGAACTTAGAACTTAGAACTTAGAGCGCAAGGGATGGAACTTAGAACTTAGAGGGCGGGGCTAGAACTTAGAACTTAGAGCGCAGGGGATGGAACTTAGAACTTAGAGGGCGGGGCTAGAACTTAGAACTTAGAGCGCAGGGGATGGAACTTAGAACTTAGAACTTAGAGCGCAGGGGATGGAACTTAGAACTTAGAGGGCGGGGCTAGAACTTAGAACTTAGAGCGCAGGGGATGGAACTTAGAACTTAGAGGGCGGGGCTAGAACTTAGAACTTAGAGCGCAGGGGATGGAACTTAGAACTTAGAACTTAGAGCGCAGGGGATGGAACTTAGAACTTAGAACTTAGAGCGCAGGGGATGGAACTTAGAACTTAGAGGGCGGGGCTAGAACTTAGAACTTAGAGCGCAGGGGATGGAACTTAGAACTTAGAACTTAGAGCGCAGGGGATGGAACTTAGAACTTAGAACTTAGAGCGCAGGGCATGGAACTTAGAACTTAGAGCGCAGGGGATGGAACTTAGAACTTAGAGGGCGGGGCTAGAACTTAGAACTTAGAGCGCAGGGGATGGAACTTAGAACTTAGAACTTAGAACTTAGAGCGCAGGGGATGGAACTTAGAACTTAGAGCGCAGGGGATGGAACTTAGAACTTAGAGGGCGGGGCTAGAACTTAGAACTTAGAGCGCAGGGGATGGAACTTAGAACTTAGAACTTAGAGCGCAGGGGATGGAACTTAGAACTTAGAACTTAGAGCGCAGGGGATGGAACTTAGAACTTAGAACTTAGAGCGCAGGGGATGGAATTTAGAACTTAGAGGGCGGGGCTAGAACTTAGAACTTAGAGCGCAGGGGATGGAACTTAGAACTTAGAGGGCGGGGCTAGAACTTAGAACTTAGAGCGCAGGGGATGGAACTTAGAACTTAGAACTTAGAGCGCAGGGGATGGAGCTTAGAACTTAGAGCGCAGGGGATGGAACTTAGAACTTAGAGGGCGGGGCTAGAACTTAGAACTTAGAACTTAGAGCGCAGGGGATGGAACTTAGAACTTAGAGTGCAGGGGATGGAACTTAGAACTTAGAGCACAGGGGATGGAACTTAGAACTTAGAACTTAGAGCGCAGGGGATGGAACTTAGAACTTAGAGGGCGGGGCTAGAACTTAGAACTTAGAGCGCAGGGGATGGAACTTAGAACTTAGAACTTAGAGCGCAGGGGATGGAACTTAGAACTTAGAGGGCGGGGCTAGAACTTAGAACTTAGAGCGCAGGGGATGGAACTTAGAACTTAGAACTTAGAGCGCAGGGGATGGAACTTAGAACTTAGAGGGCGGGGCTAGAACTTAGAACTTAGAGCGCAGGGGATGGAACTTAGAACTTAGAACTTAGAGCGCAGGGGATGGAACTTAAAACTTAAAGGGCGGGGCTAGAACCTAGAACTTAGAGCGCAGGGGATGGAACTTAGAACTTAGAGCGCAGGGGATGGAACTTAGAACTTAGAACTTAGAGTGCAGGGGATGGAACTTAGAACTTAGAACTTAGAGCGCAGGGGATGGAACTTAGAACTTAGAGGGCGGGGCTAGAACTTAGAACTTAGAGCGCAGGGGATGGAACTTAGAACTTAGAACTTAGAGCGCAGGGGATGGAACTTAGAACTTAGAGGGCGGGGCTAGAACTTAGAACTTAGAGCGCAGGGGATGGAACTTAGAACTTAGAACTTAGAGCGCAGGGGATGGAACTTAGAACTTAGAGGGCGGGGCTAGAACTTAGAACTTAGAGCGCAGGGGATGGAACTTAGAACTTAGAGGGCGGGGCTAGAACTTAGAACTTAGAGCGCAGGGGATGGAACTTAGAACTTAGAACTTAGAGCGCAGGGGATGGAACTTAGAACTTAGAGGGCGGGGCTAGAACTTAGAACTTAGAGCGCAGGGGATGGAACTTAGAACTTAGAACTTAGAGCGCAGGGGATGGAACTTAGAACTTAGAACTTAGAGCGCAGGGGATGGAACTTAGAACTTAGAGCGCAGGGGATGGAACTTAGAACTTAGAGGGCGGGGCTAGAACTTAGAACTTAGAGCGCAGGGGATGGAACTTAGAACTTAGAACTTAGAGCGCAGGGGATGGAACTTAGAACTTAGAACTTAGAGCGCAGGGGATGGAACTTAGAACTTAGAGCGAAGGGCATGGAACTTAGAACTTAGAGCGCAGGGGATGGAACTTAGAACTTAGAGGGCGGGGCTAGAACTTAGAACTTAGAGCGCAGGGGATGGAACTTAGAACTTAGAACTTAGAGCGCAGGGGATGGAACTTAGAACTTAGAGCGCAGGGGATGGAACTTAGAACTTAGAGCGCAGGGGATGGAACTTAGAACTTAGAGGGCGGGGCTAGAACTTAGAACTTAGAGCGCAGGGGATGGAACTTAGAACTTAGAGGGCGGAGCTATAACTTAGAACTTAGAGCGCAGGGGATGGAACTTAGAACTTAGAACTTAGAGCGCAGGGGATGGAACTTAGAACTTAGAGTGCAGGGGATGGAACTTAGAACTTAGAGGGCGGGGCTAGAACTTAGAACTTAGAGCGCAGGGGATGGAACTTAGAACATAGAACTTAGAGCGCAGGGGATGGAACTTAGAACTTAGAGGGCGGGGCTAGAACTTAGAACTTAGAGCGCAGGGGATGGAACTTAGAACTAAGAGGGCGGGGCTAGAACTTAGAACTTAGAGCGCAGGGGATGGAACTTAGAACATAGAACTTAGAGCGCAGGGGATGGAACTTAGAACTTAGAGGGCGGGGCTAGAACTTAGAACTTAGAGCGCAGGGGATGGAACTTAGAACTTAGAGGGCGGGGCTAGAACTTAGAACTTAGAGCGCAGGGGATGGAACTTAGAACTTAGAACTTAGAGCGCAGGGGATGGAACTTAAAACTTAAAGGGCGGGGCTAGAACCTAGAACTTAGAGCGCAGGGGATGGAACTTAGAACTTAGAGCGCAGGGGATGGAACTTAGAACTTAGAACTTAGAGTGCAGGGGATGGAACTTAGAACTTAGAACTTAGAGCGCAGGGGATGGAACTTAGAACTTAGAGGGCGGGGCTAGAACTTAGAACTTAGAGCGCAGGGGATGGAACTTAGAACTTAGAACTTAGAGCGCAGGGGATGGAACTTAGAACTTAGAGGGCGGGGCTAGAACTTAGAACTTAGAGCGCAGGGGATGGAACTTAGAACTTAGAACTTAGAGCGCAGGGGATGGAACTTAGAACTTAGAGGGCGGGGCTAGAACTTAGAACTTAGAGCGCAGGGGATGGAACTTAGAACTTAGAGGGCGGGGCTAGAACTTAGAACTTAGAGCGCAGGGGATGGAACTTAGAACTTAGAACTTAGAGCGCAGGGGATGGAACTTAGAACTTAGAGGGCGGGGCTAGAACTTAGAACTTAGAGCGCAGGGGATGGAACTTAGAACTTAGAACTTAGAGCGCAGGGGATGGAACTTAGAACTTAGAACTTAGAGGGCGGGGCTAGAACTTAGAACTTAGAGCGCAGGGGATGGAATTTAGAACTTAGAGGGCGGGGCTAGAACTTAGAACTTAGAGCGCAGGGGATGGAACTTAGAACTTAGAACTTAGAGCGCAGGGGATGGAACTTAGAACTTAGAACTTAGAGCGCAGGGGATGGAACTTAGAACTTAGAGCGAAGGGCATGGAACTTAGAACTTAGAGCGCAGGGGATGGAACTTAGAACTTAGAGGGCGGGGCTAGAACTTAGAACTTAGAGCGCAGGGGATGGAACTTAGAACTTAGAACTTAGAGCGCAGGGGATGGAACTTAGAACTTAGAGCGCAGGGGATGGAACTTAGAACTTAGAGCGCAGGGGATGGAACTTAGAACTTAGAGGGCGGGGCTAGAACTTAGAACTTAGAGCGCAGGGGATGGAACTTAGAACTTAGAGGGCGGAGCTATAACTTAGAACTTAGAGCGCAGGGGATGGAACTTAGAACTTAGAACTTAGAGCGCAGGGGATGGAACTTAGAACTTAGAGTGCAGGGGATGGAACTTAGAACTTAGAGGGCGGGGCTAGAACTTAGAACTTAGAGCGCAGGGGATGGAACTTAGAACATAGAACTTAGAGCGCAGGGGATGGAACTTAGAACTTAGAGGGCGGGGCTAGAACTTAGAACTTAGAGCGCAGGGGATGGAACTTAGAACTAAGAGGGCGGGGCTAGAACTTAGAACTTAGAGCGCAGGGGATGGAACTTAGAACATAGAACTTAGAGCGCAGGGGATGGAACTTAGAACTTAGAGGGCGGGGCTAGAACTTAGAACTTAGAGCGCAGGGGATGGAACTTAGAACTTAGAACTTAGAGCGCAGGGGATGGAACTTAGAACTTAGAGCGCAGGGGATGGAACTTAGAACTTTGAGGGCGGGGCTAGAACTTAGAACTTAGAGGGCGGGAATGGAACTTAGAACTTAGAACTTAGAGCGCAGGGGATGGAACTTAGAACTTAGAACTTAGAACGCAGGGGATGGAACTTAGAACTTAGAGGGCGGGGCTAGAACTTAGAACTTAGAGCGCAGGGGATGGAACTTAGAACTTAGAACTTAGAGCGCAGGGGATGGAACTTAGAAATTAGAGCGCAGGGGATTTAACTTAGAACTTAGAGGGCGGGGCTAGAACTTAGAACTTAGAGCACAGGGGATGGATCTTAGAACTTAGAACTTAGAGCGCAGGGGATGGAACATAGAACTTAGAACTTAGAGGGCGGGGCTAGAACTTAGAACTTAGAACTTAGAGCGCAGGGGATGGAACTTAGAACTTAGAGGGCGGGGCTAGAACTTAGAACTTAGAGCGCAGGGGATGGAACTTAGAACTTAGAACTTAGAGCGCAGGGGATGGAACTTAGAACTTAGAACTTAGAGCGCAGGGGATGGAACTTAGAACTTAGAACTTAGAGCGCAGGGAATGGAATTTAGAACTTAGAGGGCGGGGCTAGAACTTAGAACTTAGAGCGCAGGGGATGGAACTTAGAACTTAGAGGGCGGGGCTAGAACTTAGAACTTAGAGCGCAGGGGATGGAACTTAGAACTTAGAACTTAGAGCGCAGGGGATGGAGCTTAGAACTTAGAGCGCAGGGGATGGAACTTAGAACTTAGAGGGCGTTGCTAGAACTTAGAACTTAGAACTTAGAGCGCAGGGGATGGAACTTAGAACTTAGAGGGCAGGGCTAGAACTTAGAACTTAGAGCGCAGGGGATGGAACTTAGAACTTAGAACTTAGAGCGCAGGGGATGGAACTTAGAACTTAGAACTTAGAGCGCAGGGGATGGAACTTAGAACTTAGAGTGCAGGGGATGGAACTTAGAACTTAGAGGGCGGGGCTAGAACTTAGAACTTAGAACTTAGAGCGCAGGGGATGGAACTTAGTACTTAGAGGGCGGGGCTAGAACTTAGAACTTAGAGCGCAGGGGATGGAACTTAGAACTTAGAACTTAGAACTTAGAGCGCAGGGGATGGAACTTAGAACTTAGAACTTAGAGCGCAGGGGATGGAACTTAGAACGTAGAACTTAGAGCGCAGGGGATAGAACTTAGAACTTAGAGGGCGGGGCTAGAACTTAGAACTTAGAGCGCAGGGGATGGAACTTAGAACTTAGAGGGCGGGGCTAGAAATTAGAACTTAGAGCGCAGGGGATGGAACTTAGAACTTAGAACTTAGAGCGCAGGGGATGGAACTTAGAACTTAGAGGGCGGGGCAAGAACTTAGAACTTAGAGCACAGGGGATGGAACTTACAACTTAGAACTTAGAGCGCAGGGGATGGAACTTAGAACTTAGAGCGCAGGGGATGGAACTTAGAACTTAGAGGGCGGGGCTAGAACTTAGAACTTAGAACTTAGAGCGCAGGGGATGGAACTTAGAACTTAGAGGGCAGGGCTAGAACTTAGAACCTAGAGCGCAGGGGATGGAACTTAGAACTTAGAACTTAGAGCGCAGGGGATGGAACTTAGAACTTAGAGTGCAGGGGATGGAACTTAGAACTTAGAGGGCGGGGCTAGAACTTAGAACTTAGAACTTAGAGCGCAGGGGATGGAACTTAGAACTTAGAGGGCGGGGCTAGAACTTAGAACTTAGAGCGCAGGGGATGGAACTTAGAACTTAGAACTTAGAGCGCAGGGGATGGAACTTAGAACTTAGAACTTAGAGCGCAGGGGATGGAACTTAGAACTTAGAGGGCGGGGCAAGAACTTAGAACTTAGAGCACAGGGGATGGAACTTACAACTTAGAACTTAGAGCGCAGGGGATGGAACTTAGAACTTAGAGCGCAGGGGATGGAACTTAGAACTTAGAGGGCGGGGCTAGAACTTAGAACTTAGAACTTAGAGCGCAGGGGATGGAACTTAGAACTTAGAGGGCAGGGCTAGAACTTAGAACCTAGAGCGCAGGGGATGGAACTTAGAACTTAGAACTTAGAGCGCAGGGGATGGAACTTAGAACTTAGAACTTAGAGCGCAGGGGATGGAACTTAGAACTTAGAGGGCGGGGCTAGAACTTAGAACTTAGAGCACAGGGGATGGAACTTAGAACTTAGAACTTAGAGCGCAGGGGATGGAACTTAGAACTTAGAGCGCAGGGGATGGAACTAAGAACTTAGAACTTAGAGCGCAGGGGATGGAACTTAGAACTTAGAACTTAGAGCGCAGGGGATGGAACTTAGAACTTAGAACTTAGAGCGCAGGGGATGGAACTTAGAACTTAGAACTTAGAGCGCAGGGGATGGAACTTAGAACTTAGAGGGCGGGGCTAGAACTTAGAACTTAGAGCGCAGGGGATGGAACTTAGAACTTAGAACTTAGAGCGCAAGGGATGGAACTTAGAACTTAGAGGGCGGGGCTAGAACTTAGAACTTAGAGCGCAGGGGATGGAACTTAGAACTTAGAGGGCGGGGCTAGAACTTAGAACTTAGAGCGCAGGGGATGGAACTTAGAACTTAGAACTTAGAGCGCAGGGGATGGAACTTAGAACTTAGAGGGCGGGGCTAGAACTTAGAACTTAGAGCGCAGGGGATGGAACTTAGAACTTAGAGGGCGGGGCTAGAACTTAGAACTTAGAGCGCAGGGGATGGAACTTAGAACTTAGAACTTAGAGCGCAGGGGATGGAACTTAGAACTTAGAACTTAGAGCGCAGGGGATGGAACTTAGAACTTAGAGGGCGGGGCTAGAACTTAGAACTTAGAGCGCAGGGGATGGAACTTAGAACTTAGAACTTAGAGCGCAGGGGATGGAACTTAGAACTTAGAGGGCGGGGCTAGAACTTAGAACTTAGAGCGCAGGGGATGGAACTTAGAACTTAGAACTTAGAACTTAGAGCGCAGGGGATGGAACTTAGAACTTAGAGCGCAGGGGATGGAACTTAGAACTTAGAGGGCGGGGCTAGAACTTAGAACTTAGAGCGCAGGGGATGGAACTTAGAACTTAGAACTTAGAGCGCAGGGGATGGAACTTAGAACTTAGAACTTAGAGCGCAGGGGATGGAACTTAGAACTTAGAACTTAGAGCGCAGGGGATGGAATTTAGAACTTAGAGGGCGGGGCTAGAACTTAGAACTTAGAGCGCAGGGGATGGAACTTAGAACTTAGAGGGCGGGGCTAGAACTTAGAACTTAGAGCGCAGGGGATGGAACTTAGAACTTAGAACTTAGAGCGCAGGGGATGGAGCTTAGAACTTAGAGCGAAGGGGATGGAACTTAGAACTTAGAGGGCGTTGCTAGAACTTAGAACTTAGAACTTAGAGCGCAGGGGATGGAACTTAGAACTTAGAGTGCAGGGGATGGAACTTAGAACTTAGAGCACAGGGGATGGAACTTAGAACTTAGAACTTAGAGCGCAGGGGATGGAACTTAGAACTTAGAGGGCGGGGCTAGAACTTAGAACTTAGAGCGCAGGGGATGGAACTTAGAACTTAGAACTTAGAGCGCAGGGGATGGAACTTAGAACTTAGAGGGCGGGGCTAGAACTTAGAACTTAGAGCGCAGGGGATGGAACTTAGAACTTAGAACTTAGAGCGCAGGGGATGGAACTTAAAACTTAAAGGGCGGGGCTAGAACCTAGAACTTAGAGCGCAGGGGATGGAACTTAGAACTTAGAGCGCAGGGGATGGAACTTAGAACTTAGAACTTAGAGTGCAGGGGATGGAACTTAGAACTTAGAACTTAGAGCGCAGGGGATGGAACTTAGAACTTAGAGGGCGGGGCTAGAACTTAGAACTTAGAGCGCAGGGGATGGAACTTAGAACTTAGAACTTAGAGTGCAGGGGATGGAACTTAGAACTTAGAACTTAGAGCGCAGGGGATGGAACTTAGAACTTAGAGGGCGGGGCTAGAACTTAGAACTTAGAGCGCAGGGGATGGAACTTAGAACTTAGAGGGCGGGGCTATAACTTAGAGCTTATAGCGCAGGGGATGGAACTTAGAACTTAGAACTTAGAGCGCAGGGGATGGAACTTAGAACTTAGAGGGCGGGGCTAGAACTTAGAACTTAGAGCGCAGGGGATGGAACTTAGAACTTAGAACTTAGAGCGCAGGGGATGGAACTTAGAACTTAGAACTTAGAGCGCAGGGGATGGAACTTAGAACTTAGAGCGCAGGGGATGGAACTTAGAACTTAGAGGGCGGGGCTAGAACTTAGAACTTAGAGCGCAGGGGATGGAACTTAGAACTTAGAACTTAGAGCGCAGGGGATGGAACTTAGAACTTAGAACTTAGAGCGCAGGGGATGGAACTTAGAACTTAGAGCGAAGGGCATGGAACTTAGAACTTAGAGCGCAGGGGATGGAACTTGGAACTTAGAACTTAGAGGGCGGGGCTAGAACTTAGAACTTAGAGCGCAGGGGATGGAACTTAGAACTTAGAACTTAGAGCGCAGGGGATGGAACTTAGAACTTAGAGCGCAGGGGATGGAACTTAGAACTTAGAGCGCAGGGGATGGAACTTAGAACTTAGAGGGCGGGGCTAGAACTTAGAACTTAGAGCGCAGGGGATGGAACTTAGAACTTAGAGGGCGGAGCTATAACTTAGAACTTAGAGCGCAGGGGATGGAACTTAGAACTTAGAACTTAGAGCGCAGGGGATGGAACTTAGAACTTAGAGTGCAGGGGATGGAACTTAGAACTAAGAGGGCGGGGCTAGAACTTAGAACTTAGAGCGCAGGGGATGGAACTTAGAACATAGAACTTAGAGCGCAGGGGATGGAACTTAGAACTTAGAGGGCGGGGCTAGAACTTAGAACTTAGAGCGCAGGGGATGGAACTTAGAACTTAGAACTTAGAGCGCAGGGGATGGAACTTAGAACTTAGAGCGCAGGGGATGGAACTTAGAACTTTGAGGGCGGGGCTAGAACTTAGAACTTAGAGGGCGGGAATGGAACTTAGAACTTAGAACTTAGAGCGCAGGGGATGGAACTTAGAACTTAGAACTTAGAGCGCAGGGGATGGAACTTAGAACTTAGAGGGCGGGGCTAGAACTTAGAACTTAGAGCGCAGGGGATGGAACTTAGAACTTAGAACTTAGAGCGCAGGGGATGGAACTTAGAAATTAGAGCGCAGGGGATTTAACTTAGAACTTAGAGGGCGGGGCTAGAACTTAGAACTTAGAGCACAGGGGATGGATCTTAGAACTTAGAACTTAGAGCGCAGGGGATGGAACATAGAACTTAGAACTTAGAGGGCGGGGCTAGAACTTAGAACTTAGAACTTAGAGCGCAGGGGATGGAACTTAGAACTTAGAGGGCGGGGCTAGAACTTAGAACTTAGAGCGCAGGGGATGGAACTTAGAACTTAGAACTTAGAGCGCAGGGGATGGAACTTAGAACTTAGAACTTAGAGCGCAGGGGATGGAACTTAGAACTTAGAACTTAGAGCGCAGGGAATGGAATTTAGAACTTAGAGGGCGGGGCTAGAACTTAGAACTTAGAGCGCAGGGGATGGAACTTAGAACTTAGAGGGCGGGGCTAGAACTTAGAACTTAGAGCGCAGGGGATGGAACTTAGAACTTAGAACTTAGAGCGCAGGGGATGGAGCTTAGAACTTAGAGCGCAGGGGATGGAACTTAGAACTTAGAGGGCGTTGCTAGAACTTAGAACTTAGAACTTAGAGCGCAGGGGATGGAACTTAGAACTTAGAGGGCAGGGCTAGAACTTAGAACTTAGAGCGCAGGGGATGGAACTTAGAACTTAGAACTTAGAGCGCAGGGGATGGAACTTAGAACTTAGAACTTAGAGCGCAGGGGATGGAACTTAGAACTTAGAGTGCAGGGGATGGAACTTAGAACTTAGAGGGCGGGGCTAGAACTTAGAACTTAGAACTTAGAGCGCAGGGGATGGAACTTAGTACTTAGAGGGCGGGGCTAGAACTTAGAACTTAGAGCGCAGGGGATGGAACTTAGAACTTAGAACTTAGAACTTAGAGCGCAGGGGATGGAACTTAGAACTTAGAACTTAGAGCGCAGGGGATGGAACTTAGAACGTAGAACTTAGAGCGCAGGGGATAGAACTTAGAACTTAGAGGGCGGGGCTAGAACTTAGAACTTAGAGCGCAGGGGATGGAACTTAGAACTTAGAGGGCGGGGCTAGAAATTAGAACTTAGAGCGCAGGGGATGGAACTTAGAACTTAGAACTTAGAGCGCAGGGGATGGAACTTAGAACTTAGAGGGCGGGGCAAGAACTTAGAACTTAGAGCACAGGGGATGGAACTTACAACTTAGAACTTAGAGCGCAGGGGATGGAACTTAGAACTTAGAGCGCAGGGGATGGAACTTAGAACTTAGAGGGCGGGGCTAGAACTTAGAACTTAGAACTTAGAGCGCAGGGGATGGAACTTAGAACTTAGAGGGCAGGGCTAGAACTTAGAACCTAGAGCGCAGGGGATGGAACTTAGAACTTAGAACTTAGAGCGCAGGGGATGGAACTTAGAACTTAGAGTGCAGGGGATGGAACTTAGAACTTAGAGGGCGGGGCTAGAACTTAGAACTTAGAACTTAGAGCGCAGGGGATGGAACTTAGAACTTAGAGGGCGAGGCTAGAACTTAGAACTTAGAGCGCAGGGGGTGGAACTTAGAACTTAGAACTTAGAGCGCAGGGGATGGAACTTAGAACTTAGAACTTAGAGCGCAGGGGATGGAACTTAGAACTTAGAGGGCGGGGCAAGAACTTAGAACTTAGAGCACAGGGGATG
This sequence comes from Lagopus muta, assembly GCF_023343835.1. NCBI lineage: Eukaryota > Metazoa > Chordata > Aves > Galliformes > Phasianidae > Lagopus > Lagopus muta. The sequence continues at coordinate 780,284 of NC_064460.1, forward strand.
GAACTTACAACTTAGAACTTAGAGCGCAGGGGATGGAACTTAGAACTTAGAGCGCAGGGGATGGAACTTAGAACTTAGAGGGCGGGGCTAGAACTTAGAACTTAGAACTTAGAGCGCAGGGGATGGAACTTAGAACTTAGAGGGCAGGGCTAGAACTTAGAACCTAGAGCGCAGGGGATGGAACTTAGAACTTAGAACTTAGAGTGCAGGGGATGGAACTTAGAACTTAGAGGGCGGGGCTAGGACTTAGAACTTAGAACTTAGAGCGCAGGGGATGGAACTTAGAACTTAGAGGGCGGGGCTAGAACTTAGAACTTAGAGCGCAGGGGATGGAACTTAGAACTTAGAACTTAGAGCGCAGGGGATGGAACTTAGAACTTAGAACTTAGAGCGCAGGGGATGGAACTTAGAACTTAGAGCGCAGGGGATGGAACTAAGAACTTAGAACTTAGAGCGCAGGGGATGGAACTTAGAACTTAGAACTTAGAGCGCAGGGGATGGAACTTAGAACTTAGAACTTAGAGCGCAGGGGATGGAACTTAGAACTTAGAACTTAGAGCGCAGGGGATGGAACTTAGAACTTAGAGGGCGGGGCTAGAACTTAGAACTTAGAGCGCAGGGGATGGAACTTAGAACTTAGAACTTAGAGCGCAAGGGATGGAACTTAGAACTTAGAGGGCGGGGCTAGAACTTAGAACTTAGAGCGCAGGGGATGGAACTTAGAACTTAGAGGGCGGGGCTAGAACTTAGAACTTAGAGCGCAGGGGATGGAACTTAGAACTTAGAACTTAGAGCGCAGGGGATGGAACTTAGAACTTAGAGGGCGGGGCTAGAACTTAGAACTTAGAGCGCAGGGGATGGAACTTAGAACTTAGAGGGCGGGGCTAGAACTTAGAACTTAGAGCGCAGGGGATGGAACTTAGAACTTAGAACTTAGAGCGCAGGGGATGGAACTTAGAACTTAGAACTTAGAGCGCAGGGGATGGAACTTAGAACTTAGAGGGCGGGGCTAGAACTTAGAACTTAGAGCGCAGGGGATGGAACTTAGAACTTAGAACTTAGAGCGCAGGGCATGGAACTTAGAACTTAGAACTTAGAGCGCAGGGGATGGAACTTAGAACTTAGAACTTAGAGCGCAGGGGATGGAATTTAGAACTTAGAGGGCGGGGCTAGAACTTAGAACTTAGAGCGCAGGGGATGGAACTTAGAACTTAGAGGGCGGGGCTAGAACTTAGAACTTAGAGCGCAGGGGATGGAACTTAGAACTTAGAACTTAGAGCGCAGGGGATGGATCTTAGAACTTAGAGCGCAGGGGATGGAACTTAGAACTTAGAGGGCGTTGCTAGAACTTAGAACTTAGAACTTAGAGCGCAGGGGATGGAACTTAGAACTTAGAGTGCAGGGGATGGAACTTAGAACTTAGAGCGCAGGGGATGGAACTTAGAACTTAGAACTTAGAGCGCAGGGGATGGAACTTAGAACTTAGAGGGCGGGGCTAGAACTTAGAACTTAGAGCGCAGGGGATGGAACTTAGAACTTAGAACTTAGAGCGCAGGGGATGGAACTTAGAACTTAGAGGGCGGGGCTAGAACTTAGAACTTAGAGCGCAGGGGATGGAACTTAGAACTTAGAACTTAGAGCGCAGGGGATGGAACTTAAAACTTAAAGGGCGGGGCTAGAACCTAGAACTTAGAGCGCAGGGGATGGAACTTAGAACTTAGAGCGCAGGGGATGGAACTTAGAACTTAGAACTTAGAGTGCAGGGGATGGAACTTAGAACTTAGAACTTAGAGCGCAGGGGATGGAACTTAGAACTTAGAGGGCGGGGCTAGAACTTAGAACTTAGAGCGCAGGGGATGGAACTTAGAACTTAGAACTTAGAGCGCAGGGGATGGAACTTAGAACTTAGAGGGCGGGGCTAGAACTTAGAACTTAGAGCGCAGGGGATGGAACTTAGAACTTAGAACTTAGAGCGCAGGGGATGGAACTTAGAACTTAGAGGGCGGGGCTAGAACTTAGAACTTAGAGCGCAGGGGATGGAACTTAGAACTTAGAGGGCGGGGCTAGAACTTAGAACTTAGAGCGCAGGGGATGGAACTTAGAACTTTGAACTTAGAGCGCAGGGGATGGAACTTAGAACTTAGAACTTAGAGCGCAGGGGATGGAACTTAGAACTTAGAGCGCAGGGGATGGAACTTAGAACTTAGAGGGCGGGGCTAGAACTTAGAACTTAGAGCGCAGGGGATGGAACTTAGAACTTAGAACTTAGAGCGCAGGGGATGGAACTTAGAACTTAGAACTTAGAGCGCAGGGGATGGAACTTAGAACTTAGAGCGAAGGGCATGGAACTTAGAACTTAGAGCGCAGGGGATGGAACTTAGAACTTAGAGGGCGGGGCTAGAACTTAGAACTTAGAGCGCAGGGGATGGAACTTAGAGCTTAGAACTTAGAGCGCAGGGGATGGAACTTAGAACTTAGAGCGCAGGGGATGGAACTTAGAACTTAGAGCGCAGGGGATGGAAGTTAGAACTTAGAGGGCGGGGCTAGAACTTAGAACTTAGAGCGCAGGGGATGGAACTTAGAACTTAGAGGGCGGAGCTATAACTTAGAACTTAGAGCGCAGGGGATGGAACTTAGAACTTAGAACTTAGAGCGCAGGGGATGGAACTTAGAACTTAGAGTGCAGGGGATGGAACTTAGAACTAAGAGGGCGGGGCTAGAACTTAGAACTTAGAGCGCAGGGGATGGAACTTAGAACATAGAACTTAGAGCGCAGGGGATGGAACTTAGAACTTAGAGGGCGGGGCTAGAACTTAGAACTTAGAGCGCAGGGGATGGAACTTAGAACTTAGAACTTAGAGCGCAGGGGATGGAACTTAGAACTTAGAGCGCAGGGGATGGAACTTAGAACTTTGAGGGCGGGGCTAGAACTTAGAACTTAGAGGGCGGGAATGGAACTTAGAACTTAGAACTTAGAGCGCAGGGGATGGAACTTAGAACTTAGAACTTAGAGCGCAGGGGATGGAACTTAGAACTCAGAGGGCGGGGCTAGAACTTAGAACTTAGAGCGCAGGGGATGGAACTTAGAACTTAGAACTTAGAGCGCAGGGGATGGAACTTAGAAATTAGAGCGCAGGGGATTTAACTTAGAACTTAGAGGGCGGGGCTAGAACTTAGAACTTAGAGCACAGGGGATGGAACTTAGAACTTAGAACTTATAGCGCAGGGGATGGAACATAGAACTTAGAACTTAGAGGGCGGGGCTAGAACTTAGAACTTAGAACTTAGAGCGCAGGGGATGGAACTTAGAACTTAGAGGGCAGGGCTAGAACTTAGAACTTAGAGCGCAGGGGATGGAACTTAGAACTTAGAGGGCGGGGCTAGAACTTAGAACTTAGAGCGCAGGGGATGGAACTTAGAACTTAGAACTTAGAGCGCAGGGGATGGAACTTAGAACTTAGAGGGCGGGGCTAGAACTTAGAACTTAGAGCGCAGGGGATGGAACTTAGAACTTAGAACTTAGAGCGCAGGGGATGGAACTTAGAACTTAGAGGGCGGGGCTAGAACTTAGAACTTAGAGCGCAGGGGATGGAACTTAGAACTTAGAACTTAGAGCGCAGGGGATGGAACTTAAAACTTAGAGGGCGGGGCTAGAACCTAGAACTTAGAGCGCAGGGGATGGAACTTAGAACTTAGAGCGCAGGGGATGGAACTTAGAACTTAGAACTTAGAGTGCAGGGGATGGAACTTAGAACTTAGAACTTAGAGCGCAGGGGATGGAACTTAGAACTTAGAGGGCGGGGCTAGAACTTAGAACTTAGAGCGCAGCGGATGGAACTTAGAACTTAGAACTTAGAGCGCAGGGGATGGAACTTAGAACTTAGAGGGCGGGGCTAGAACTTAGAACTTAGAGCGCAGGGGATGGAACTTAGAACTTAGAACTTAGAGCGCAGGGGATGGAACTTAGAACTTAGAACTTAGAGCGCAGGGGATGGAACTTAGAACTTGAAGGGCGGGGCTAGAACTTAGAACTTAGAGCGCAGGGGATGGAACTTAGAACTTAGAATTTAGAGCGCAGGGGATGGAACTTAGAACTTAGAACTTAGAGCGCAGGGGATGGAACTTAGAACTTAGAGGGCGGGGCTAGAACTTAGAACTTAGAGCGCAGGGGATGGAACTTAGAACTTAGAGGGCGGGGCTAGAACTTAGAACTTAGAGCGCAGGGGATGGAACTTAGAACTTAGAACTTAGAGCGCAGGGGATGGAACTTAGAACTTAGAACTTAGAGGGCGGGGCTAGAACTTAGAACTTAGAACTTAGAGCGCAGGGGATGGAACTTAGAACTTATAGGGCGGGGCTAGAACTTAGAACTTAGAGCACAGGGGATGGAACTTAGAACTTAGAACTTAGAGCGCAGGGGATGGAACTTAGAACTTAGAGGGCGGGGCTAGAACTTAGAACTTAGAGCGCAGGGGATGGAACTTAGAACTTAGAACTTAGAGCGCAGGGGATGGAACTTAGAACTTAGAACTTAGAGCGCAGGGGATGGAACTTAGAACTTAGAGGGCAGGGCTAGAACTTAGAACTTAGAGCGCAGGGGATGGAACTTAGAACTTAGAGGGCGGGGCTAGAACTTAGAACTTAGAGCGCAGGGGATGGAACTTAGAACTTAGAACTTAGAGCGCAGGGGATGGAACTTAGAACTTAGAGGGCGGGGCTAGAACTTAGAACTTAGAGCGCAGGGGATGGAACTTAGAACTTAGAACTTAGAGCGCAGGGGATGGAACTTAGAACTTAGAGGGCGGGGCTAGAACTTAGAACTTAGAGCGCAGGGGATGGAACTTAGAACTTAGAACTTAGAGCGCAGGGGATGGAACTTAAAACTTAGAGGGCGGGGCTAGAACCTAGAACTTAGAGCGCAGGGGATGGAACTTAGAACTTAGAGCGCAGGGGATGGAACTTAGAACTTAGAACTTAGAGCGCAGGGGATGGAACTTAGAACTTAGAGGGCGGGGCTAGAACTTAGAACTTAGAGCGCAGGGGATGGAACTTAGAACTTAGAACTTAGAGCGCAGGGGATGGAACTTAGAACTTAGAGGGCGGGGCTATAACTTAGAACTTAGAGCGCAGGGGATGGAACTTAGAACTTAGAACTTAGAGCGCAGGGGATGGAACTTAGAACTTAGAACTTAGAGCGCAGGGGATGGAACTTAGAACTTGAAGGGCGGGGCTAGAACTTAGAACTTAGAGCGCAGGGGATGGAACTTAGAACTTAGAATTTAGAGCGCAGGGGATGGAACTTAGAACTTAGAGGGCGGGGCTAGAACTTAGAACTTAGAGCGCAGGGGATGGAACTTAGAACTTAGAACTTAGAGCGCAGGGGATGGAACTTAGAACTTAGAGGGCGGGGCTAGAACTTAGAACTTAGAGCGCAGGGGATGGAACTTAGAACTTAGAACTTAGAGCGCAGGGGATGGAACTTAAAACTTAGAGGGCGGGGCTAGAACCTAGAACTTAGAGCGCAGGGGATGGAACTTAGAACTTAGAGCGCAGGGGATGGAACTTAGAACTTAGAACTTAGAGTGCAGGGGATGGAACTTAGAACTTAGAACTTAGAGCGCAGGGGATGGAACTTAGAACTTAGAGGGCGGGGCTAGAACTTAGAACTTAGAGCGCAGGGGATGGAACTTAGAACTTAGAACTTAGAGCGCAGGGGATGGAACTTAGAACTTAGAACTTAGAGCGCAGGGGATGGAACTTAGAACTTGAAGGGCGGGGCTAGAACTTAGAACTTAGAGCGCAGGGGATGGAACTTAGAACTTAGAATTTAGAGCGCAGGGGATGGAACTTAGAACTTAGAACTTAGAGCGCAGGGGATGGAACTTAGAACTTAGAGGGCGGGGCTAGAACTTAGAACTTAGAGCGCAGGGGATGGAACTTAGAACTTAGAGGGCGGGGCTAGAACTTAAAACTTAGAGCGCAGGGGATGGAACTTAGAACTTAGAACTTAGAGCGCAGGGGATGGAACTTAGAACTTAGAACTTAGAGGGCGGGGCTAGAACTTAGAACTTAGAACTTAGAGCGCAGGGGATGGAACTTAGAACTTATAGGGCGGGGCTAGAACTTAGAACTTAGAGCACAGGGGATGGAACTTAGAACTTAGAACTTAGAGCGCAGGGGATGGAACTTAGAACTTAGAGGGCGGGGCTAGAACTTAGAACTTAGAGCGCAGGGGATGGAACTTAGAACTTAGAACTTAGAGCGCAGGGGATGGAACTTAGAACTTAGAGGGCGGGGCTAGAACTTAGAACTTAGAGCGCAGGGGATGGAACTTAGAACTTAGAACTTAGAGCGCAGGGGATGGAACTTAGAACTTAGAACTTAGAGCGGAGGGGATGGAACTTAGAAATTAGAGCGCAGGGGATTTAACTTAGAACTTAGAGGGCGGGGCTAGAACTTAGAACTTAGAGCGCAGGGGATGGAACTTAGAACTTAGAACTTAGAGCGCAGGGGATGGAACTTAGAACTTAGAACTTAGAGGGCGGGGCTAGAACTTAGAACTTAGAGCGCAGGGGATGGAACTTAGAACTTAGAGGGCAGGGCTAGAACTTAGAACTTAGAGCGCAGGGGATGGAACTTAGAACTTAGAGGGCGGGGCTAGAACTTAGAACTTAGAGCGCAGGGGATGGAACTTAGAACTTAGAACTTAGAGCGCAGGGGATGGAACTTAGAACTTAGAGGGCGGGGCTAGAACTTAGAACTTAGAGCGCAGGGGATGGAACTTAGAACTTAGAACTTAGAGCGCAGGGGATGGAACTTAGAACTTAGAGGGCGGGGCTAGAACTTAGAACTTAGAGCGCAGGGGATGGAACTTAGAACTTAGAACTTAGAGCGCAGGGGATGGAACTTAAAACTTAGAGGGCGGGGCTAGAACCTAGAACTTAGAGCGCAGGGGATGGAACTTAGAACTTAGAACTTAGAGTGCAGGGGATGGAACTTAGAACTTAGAACTTAGAGCGCAGGGGATGGAACTTAGAACTTAGAGGGCGGGGCTAGAACTTAGAACTTAGAGCGCAGGGGATGGAACTTAGAACTTAGAACTTAGAGCGCAGGGGATGGAACTTAGAACTTAGAGGGCGGGGCTATAACTTAGAACTTAGAGCGCAGGGGATGGAACTTAGAACTTAGAACTTAGAGCGCAGGGGATGGAACTTAGAACTTAGAACTTAGAGCGCAGGGGATGGAACTTAGAACTTGAAGGGCGGGGCTAGAACTTAGAACTTAGAGCGCAGGGGATGGAACTTAGAACTTAGAATTTAGAGCGCAGGGGATGGAACTTAGAACTTAGAGGGCGGGGCTAGAACTTAGAACTTAGAGCGCAGGGGATGGAACTTAGAACTTAGAGGGCGGGGCTAGAACTTAGAACTTAGAGCGCAGGGGATGGAACTTAGAACTTAGAGGGCGGGGCTAGAACTTAGAACTTAGAGCGCAGGGGATGGAACTTAGAACTTAGAGGGCGGGGCTAGAACTTAGAACTTAGAGCGCAGGGGATGGAACTTAGAACTTAGAACTTAGAGCGCAGGGGATGGAACTTAGAACTTAGAACTTAGAGGGCGGGGCTAGAACTTAGAACTTAGAACTTAGAGCGCAGGGGATGGAACTTAGAACTTATAGGGCGGGGCTAGAACTTAGAACTTAGAGCACAGGGGATGGAACTTAGAACTTAGAGGGCGGGGCTAGAACTTAGAACTTAGAGCGCAGGGGATGGAACTTAGAACTTAGAACTTAGAGCGCAGGGGATGGAACTTAGAACTTAGAGGGCGGGGCTAGAACTTAGAACTTAGAGCGCAGGGGATGGAACTTAGAACTTAGAACTTAGAGCGCAGGGGATGGAACTTAGAACTTAGAACTTAGAGCGCAGGGGATGGAACTTAGAAATTAGAGCGCAGGGGATTTAACTTAGAACTTAGAGGGCTAGGCTAGAACTTAGAACTTAGAGCGCAGGGGATGGAACTTAGAACTTAGAACTTAGAGCGCAGGGGATGGAACTTAGAACTTAGAACTTAGAGGGCGGGGCTAGAACTTAGAACTTAGAGCGCAGGGGATGGAACTTAGAACTTAGAGGGCAGGGCTAGAACTTAGAACTTAGAGCGCAGGGGATGGAACTTAGAACTTAGAGGGCGGGGCTAGAACTTAGAACTTAGAGCGCAGGGGATGGAACTTAGAACTTAGAACTTAGAGCGCAGGGGATGGAACTTAGAACTTAGAGGGCGGGGCTAGAACTTAGAACTTAGAGCGCAGGGGATGGAACTTAGAACTTAGAACTTAGAGCGCAGGGGATGGAACTTAGAACTTAGAGGGCGGGGCTAGAACTTAGAACTTAGAGCGCAGGGGATGGAACTTAGAACTTAGAACTTAGAGCGCAGGGGATGGAACTTAGAACTTAGAGGGCGGGGCTATAACTTAGAACTTAGAGCGCAGGGGATGGAACTTAGAACTTAGAACTTAGAGCGCAGGGGATGGAACTTAGAACTTAGAACTTAGAGCGCAGGGGATGGAACTTAGAACTTGAAGGGCGGGGCTAGAACTTAGAACTTAGAGCGCAGGGGATGGAACTTAGAACTTAGAATTTAGAGCGCAGGGGATGGAACTTAGAACTTAGAGGGCGGGGCTAGAACTTAGAACTTAGAGCGCAGGGGATGGAACTTAGAACTTAGAACTTAGAGCGCAGGGGATGGAACTTAGAACTTAGAGGGCGGGGCTAGAACTTAGAACTTAGAGCGCAGGGGATGGAACTTAGAACTTAGAACTTAGAGCGCAGGGGATGGAACTTAAAACTTAGAGGGCGGGGCTAGAACCTAGAACTTAGAGCGCAGGGGATGGAACTTAGAACTTAGAGCGCAGGGGATGGAACTTAGAACTTAGAACTTAGAGTGCAGGGGATGGAACTTAGAACTTAGAACTTAGAGCGCAGGGGATGGAACTTAGAACTTAGAGGGCGGGGCTAGAACTTAGAACTTAGAGCGCAGGGGATGGAACTTAGAACTTAGAACTTAGAGCGCAGGGGATGGAACTTAGAACTTAGAACTTAGAGCGCAGGGGATGGAACTTAGAACTTGAAGGGCGGGGCTAGAACTTAGAACTTAGAGCGCAGGGGATGGAACTTAGAACTTAGAATTTAGAGCGCAGGGGATGGAACTTAGAACTTAGAACTTAGAGCGCAGGGGATGGAACTTAGAACTTAGAGGGCGGGGCTAGAACTTAGAACTTAGAGCGCAGGGGATGGAACTTAGAACTTAGAGGGCGGGGCTAGAACTTAAAACTTAGAGCGCAGGGGATGGAACTTAGAACTTAGAACTTAGAGCGCAGGGGATGGAACTTAGAACTTAGAACTTAGAGGGCGGGGCTAGAACTTAGAACTTAGAACTTAGAGCGCAGGGGATGGAACTTAGAACTTATAGGGCGGGGCTAGAACTTAGAACTTAGAGCACAGGGGATGGAACTTAGAACTTAGAACTTAGAGCGCAGGGGATGGAACTTAGAACTTAGAGGGCGGGGCTAGAACTTAGAACTTAGAGCGCAGGGGATGGGAACTTAGAACTTAGAACTTAGAGCGCAGGGGATGGAACTTAGAACTTAGAGGGCGGGGCTAGAACTTAGAACTTAGAGCGCAGGGGATGGAACTTAGAACTTAGAACTTAGAGCGCAGGGATGGAACTTAGAACTTAGAACTTAGAGCGGAGGGGATGGAACTTAGAAATTAGAGCGCAGGGGATTTAACTTAGAACTTAGAGGGCGGGGCTAGAACTTAGAACTTAGAGCGCAGGGATGGAACTTAGAACTTAGAACTTAGAGCGCAGGGGATGGAACTTAGAACTTAGAACTTAGAGGGCGGGGCTAGAACTTAGAACTTAGAGCGCAGGGGATGGAACTTAGAACTTAGAGGGCAGGGCTAGAACTTAGAACTTAGAGCGCAGGGGATGGAACTTAGAACTTAGAGGGCGGGGCTAGAACTTAGAACTTAGAGCGCAGGGGATGGAACTTAGAACTTAGAACTTAGAGCGCAGGGGATGGAACATTAGAACTTAGAGGGCGGGCTAGAACTTAGAACTTAGAGCGCAGGGGATGGAACTTAGAACTTAGAACTTAGAGCGCAGGGGATGGAACTTAGAACTTAGAGGGCGGGGCTAGAACTTAGAACTTAGAGCGCAGGGGATGGAACTTAGAACTTAGAACTTAGAGCGCAGGGGATGGAACTTAAAACTTAGAGGGCGGGGCTAGAACCTAGAACTTAGAGCGCAGGGGATGGAACTTAGAACTTAGGAACTTAGAGTGCAGGGATGGAACTTAGAACTTAGAACTTAGAGCGCAGGGGATGGAACTTAGAACTTAGAGGGCGGGGCTAGAACTTAGAACTTAGAGCGCAGGGGATGGAACTTAGAACTTAGAACTTAGAGCGCAGGGGATGGAACTTAGAACTTAGAGGGCGGGGCTATAACTTAGAACTTAGAGCGCAGGGGATGGAACTTAGAACTTAGAACTTAGAGCGCAGGGGATGGAACTTAGAACTTAGAACTTAGAGCGCAGGGGATGGACTTAGAACTTGAAGGGCGGGGCTAGAACTTAGAACTTAGAGCGCAGGGGATGGAACTTAGAACTTAGAATTTAGAGCGCAGGGGATGGAACTTAGAAACTTAGAGGGCGGGGCTAGAACTTAGAACTTAGAGCGCAGGGGATGGAACTTAGAACTTAGAGGGCGGGGCTAGAACTTAGAACTTAGAGCGCAGGGGATGGAACTTAGAACCTTAGAGGGCGGGGCTAGAACTTAGAACTTAGAGCGCAGGGGATGGAACTTAGAACTTAGAGGGCGGGGCTAGAAACTTAGAACTTAGAGCGCAGGGGATGGAACTTAGAACTTAGAACTTAGAGCGCAGGGGATGGAACTTAGAACTTAGAACTTAGAGGGCGGGGCTAGAACTTAGAACTTAGAACTTAGAGCGCAGGGGATGGAACTTAGAACTTATAGGGCGGGGCTAGAACTTAGAACTTAGAGCAACAGGGGATGGAACTTAGAACTTAGAGGGCGGGGGCTAGAAACTTAGAACTTAGAGCGCAGGGGATGGAACTTAGAACTTAGAACTTAGAGCGCAGGGGATGGAACTTAGAACTTAGAGGGCGGGGCTAGAACTTAGAACTTAGAGCGCAGGGGATGGAACTTAGAACTTAGAACTTAGAGCGCAGGGGATGGAACTTAGAACTTAGAACTTAGAGCGCAGGGGATGGAACTTAGAAATTAGAGCGCAGGGGATTTAACTTAGAACTTAGAGGGCTAGGCTAGAACTTAGAACTTAGAGCGCAGGGGATGGAACTTAGAACTTAGAACTTAGAGCGCAGGGGATGGAACTTAGAACTTAGGAACTTAGCGGGCGGGGCTAGAACTTAGAACTTAGAGCGCAGGGGATGGAACTTAGAACTTAGAGGGCAGGGCTAGAACTTAGAACTTAGAGCGCAGGGGATGGAACTTAGAACTTAGAGGGCGGGGCTAGAACTTAGAACTTAGAGCGCAGGGGATGGAACTTAGAACTTAGAACTTAGAGCGCAGGGGATGGATCTTAGAACTTAGAGGGCGGGGCTAGAACTTAGAACTTAGAGCGCTAGGGGATGGAACTTAGAACTTAGAACTTAGAGCGCAGGGGATGGAACTTAGAACTTAGAGGGCGGGGCTAGAACTTAGAACTTAGAGCGCAGGGGATGGAACTTAGAACTTAGAACTTAGAGCGCAGGGGATGGAACTTAAAACTTAGAGGGCGGGGCTAGAACCTAGAACTTAGAGCGCAGGGGATGGAACTTAGAACTTAGAACTTAGAGTGCAGGGGATGGAACTTAGAACTTAGAACTTAGAGCGCAGGGGATGGAACTTAGAACTAAGAGGGCGGGGCTAGAACTTAGAACTTAGAGCGCAGGGGATGGAACTTAGAACTTAGAACTTAGAGCGCAGGGGATGGAACTTAGAACTTAGAGAGCGGGGCTATAACTTAGAACTTAGAGCGCAGGGGATGGAACTTAGAACTTAGAACTTAGAGCGCAGGGGATGGAACTTAGAACTTAGAACTTAGAGCGCAGGGGATGGAACTTAGAACTTGAAGGGCGGGGCTAGAACTTAGAACTTAGAGCGCAGGGGATGGAACTTAGAACTTAGAATTTAGAGCGCAGGGGATGGAACTTAGAACTTAGAACTTAGAGCGCAGGGGATTTAACTTAGAACTTAGAGGGCGGGGCTAGAACTTAGAACTTAGAGCGCAGGGGATGGAACTTAGAACTAAGAGGGCGGGGCTAGAACTTAGAACTTAGAGCGCAGGGGATGGAACTTAGAACTTAGAACTTAGAGCGCAGGGGATGGAACTTAGAACTTAGAACTTAGAGGGCGGGGCTAGAACTTAGAACTTAGAACTTAGAGCGCAGGGGATGGAACTTAGAACTTATAGGGCGGGGCTAGAACTTAGAACTTAGAGCACAGGGGATGGAACTTAGAACTTAGAACTTAGAGCGCAGGGGATGGAACTTAGAACTTAGAGGGCGGGGCTAGAACTTAGAACTTAGAGCGCAGGGGATGGAACTTAGAACTTCGAACTTAGAGCGCAGGGGATGGAACTTAGAACTTAGAGGGCGGGGCTAGAACTTAGAACTTAGAGCGCAGGGGATGGAACTTAGAACTTAGAACTTAGAGCGCAGGGGATGGAACTTAGAACTTAGAACTTAGAGCGCAGGGATGGAACTTAGAACTTAGAGGGCGGGGCTAGAACTTAGAACTTAGAGCGCAGGGGATGGAACTTAGAACTTAGAGGGCGGGGCTAGAACTTAGAACTTAGAGCGCAGGGGATGGAACTTAGAACTTAGAACTTAGAGCGCAGGGGATGGAACTTAGAACTTAGAACTTAGAGCGCAGGGGATGGAACTTAGAACTTAGAACTTAGAGTGCAGGGGATGGAACTTAGAACTTAGAGGGCGGGGCTAGAACTTAGAACTTAGAGCGCAGGGGATGGAACTTAGAACTTAGAACTTAGAGCGCAGGGGATGGAACTTAGAACTTAGAGGGCGGGGCTAGAACTTAGAACTTAGAGCACAGGGGATGGAACTTAGAACTTAGAACTTAGAGCGCAGGGGATGGAACTTAGAACTTAGAGGGCGGGGCTAGAACTTAGAACTTAGAGCGCAGGGGATGGAACTTAGAACTTAGAACTTAGAGCGCAGGGGATGGAACTTAGAACTTAGAACTTAGAGCGCAGGGGATGGAACTTAGAACTTAGAACTTAGAGGGCGGGGCTAGAACTTAGAACTTAGAGCGCAGGGGATGGAACTTAGAACTTAGAGCGCAGGGGATGGAACTTAGAACTTAGAGGGCGGGGCTAGAACTTAGAACTTAGAGCGCAGGGGATGGAACTTAGAACTTAGAACTTAGAGCGCAGGGGATGGAACTTAGAACTTAGAGGGCGGGGCTAGAACTTAGAACTTAGAGCGCAGGGGATGGAACTTAGAACTTAGAACTTAGAGCGCAGGGGATGGAACTTAGAACTTAGAACTTAGAGCGCAGGGGATGGAACTTAGAACTTAGAACTTAGAGGGCGGGGCTAGAACTTAGAACTTAGAGCGCAGGGGATGGAACTTAGAACTTAGAGCGCAGGGGATGGAACTTAGAACTTAGAGGGCGGGGCTAGAACTTAGAACTTAGAGCGCAGGGGATGGAACTTAGAACTTAGAACTTAGAGCGCAGGGGATGGAACTTAGAACTTAGAACTTAGAGGGCGGGGCTAGAACTTAGAACTTAGAACTTAGAGCGCAGGGGATGGAACTTAGAACTTAGAGGGCGGGGCTAGAACTTAGAACTTAGAGCACAGGGGATGGAACTTAGAACTTAGAACTTAGAGCGCAGGGGATGGAACTTAGAACTTAGAGGGCGGGGCTAGAACTTAGAACTTAGAGCGCAGGGGATGAAACTTAGAACTTAGAGCGCAGGGGATGGAACTTAGAACTTAGAGCGCAGGGGATGGAACTTAGAACTTAGAACTTAGAGCGCAGGGGATGGAACTTAGAACTTAGAACTTAGAGGGCGGGGCTAGAACTTAGAACTTAGAGCGCAGGGGATGGAACTTAGAACTTAGAGGGCGGGGCTAGAACTTAGAACTTAGAGCGCAGGGGATGGAACTTAGAACTTAGAGGGCGGGGCTAGAACTTAGAACTTAGAGCGCAGGGGATGGAACTTAGAACTTAGAGCGCAGGGGATGGAACTTAGAACTTAGAGGGCGGGGCTAGAACCTAGAACTTAGAGCGCAGGGGATGGAACTTAGAACTTAGAACTTAGAGCGCAGGGGATGGAACTTAGAACTTAGAACTTAGAGCGCAGGGGATGGAACTTAGAACTTAGAGGGCGGGGCTAGAACTTAGAACTTAGAGCACAGGGGATGGAACTTAGAACTTAGAACTTAGAGCGCAGGGGATGGAACTTAGAACTTAGAACTTAGAGCGCAGGGGATGGAACTTAGAACTTAGAACTTAGAGCGCAGGGGATGGAACTTAGAACTTAGAACTTAGAGCGCAGGGGATGGAACTTAGAACTTAGAGCGCAGGGGATGGAACTTAGAACTTAGAGGGCGGGGCTAGAACTTAGAACTTAGAGCGCAGGGGATGGAACTTAGAACTTAGAACTTAGAGCGCAGGGGATGGAACTTAGAACTTAGAACTTAGAGCGCAGGGGATGGAACTTAGAACTTAGAGGGCGGGGCTAGAACTTAGAACTTAGAGCGCAGGGGATGGAACTTAGAACTTAGAACTTAGAGCGCAGGGGATGGAACTTAGAACTTAGAACTTAGAGCGCAGGGGATGGAACTTAGAACTTAGAACTTAGAGGGCGGGGCTAGAACTTAGAACTTAGAGCGCAGGGGATGGAACTTCGAACTTAGAGCGCAGGGGATGGAACTTAGAACTTAGAGCGCAGGGGATGGAACTTAGAACTTAGAACTTAGAGCGCAGGGGATGGAACTTAGAACTTAGAACTTAGAGCGCAGGGGATGGAACTTAGAACGTAGAACTTAGAGCGCAGGCGATGGAACTTAGAACTTAGAACTTAGAGCGCAGGGGATGGAACTTAGAACTTAGAACTTAGAGCGCAGGGGATGGAATTTAGTACTTAGAGGGCGGGGCTGGAACTTAGAACTTAGAGCGCAGGGGATGGAACTTAGAACTTAGAGGGCGGGGCTAGAACTTAGAACTTAGAGCGCAGGGGATGGAACTTAGAACTTAGAACTTAGAGCGCAGGGGATGGAACTTAGAACTTAGAACATAGAGCGCAGGGGATGGAACTTAGAACTTAGAGCGCAGGGGATGGAACTAAGAACTTAGAACTTAGAGCGCAGGGGATGGAACTTAGAACTTAGAACTTAGAGCGCAGGGGATGGAAATTAGAACTTAGAACTTAGAGCGCAGGGGATGGAACTTAGAACTTAGAGGGCGGGGCTAGAACTTAGAACTTAGAGCGCAGGGGATGGAACTTAGAACTTAGAACTTAGAGCGCAGGGGATGGAACTTAGAACTTAGAGGGCGGGGCTAGAACTTAGAACTTAGAGCGCAGGGGATGGAACTTAGAACTTAGAACTTAGAGCGCAGGGGATGGATCTTAGAACTTATAACTTAGAGCGCAGGGGATGGAACTTAGAACTTAGAGGGCGGGGCTAGAACTTAGAACTTAGAGCGCAGGGGATGGAACTTAGAACTTAGAACTTAGAGCGCAGGGGATGGAACTTAGAACTTAGAACTTAGAGCGCAGGGGATGGAACTTAGAACTTAGAGCGCAGGGGATGGAACTTAGAACTTAGAACTTAGAGCGCAGGGGATGGAACTTAGAACTTACAACTTAGAGCGCAGGGGATGGAACTTAGAACTTAGAACTTAGAGGGCGGGGCTAGAACTTAGAACTTAGAGCGCAGGGGATGGAACTTAGAACTTAGAACTTAGAGCGCAGGGGATGGAACTTAGAACTTAGAGGGCGGGGCTAGAACTTAGAACTTAGAGCGCAGGGGATGGAACTTAGAACTTAGAACTTAGAGCGCAGGGGATGGAACTTAGAACTTAGAGGGCGGGGCTAGAACTTAGAACTTAGAGCGCAGGGGATGGAACTTAGAACTTAGAACTTAGAGCGCAGGGGATGGAACTTAAAACTTAGAGGGCGGGGCTAGAACCTAGAACTTAGAGCGCAGGGGATGGAACTTAGAACTTAGAACTTAGAGTGCAGGGGATGGAACTTAGAACTTAGAACTTAGAGCGCAGGGGATGGAACTTAGAACTTAGAGGGCGGGGCTAGAACTTAGAACTTAGAGCGCAGGGGATGGAACTTAGAACTTAGAACTTAGAGCGCAGGGGATGGAACTTAGAACTTAGAGGGCGGGGCTATAACTTAGAACTTAGAGCGCAGGGGATGGAACTTAGAACTTAGAACTTAGAGCGCAGGGGATGGAACTTAGAACTTAGAACTTAGAGCGCAGGGGATGGAACTTAGAACTTGAAGGGCGGGGCTAGAACTTAGAACTTAGAGCGCAGGGGATGGAACTTAGAACTTAGAATTTAGAGCGCAGGGGATGGAACTTAGAACTTAGAGGGCGGGGCTAGAACTTAGAACTTAGAGCGCAGGGGATGGAACTTAGAACTTAGAACTTAGAGCGCAGGGGATGGAACTTAGAACTTAGAGCGCAGGGGATGGAACTTAGAACTTAGAACTTAGAGCGCAGGGGATGGAACTTAGAACTTGAAGGGCGGGGCTAGAACTTAGAACTTAGAGCGCAGGGGATGGAACTTAGAACTTAGAATTTAGAGCGCAGGGGATGGAACTTAGAACTTAGAGGGCGGGGCTAGAACTTAGAACTTAGAGCGCAGGGGATGGAACTTAGAACTTAGAACTTAGAGCGCAGGGGATGGAACTTAAAACTTAGAGGGCGGGGCTAGAACCTAGAACTTAGAGCGCAGGGGATGGAACTTAGAACTTAGAGCGCAGGGGATGGAACTTAGAACTTAGAACTTAGAGTGCAGGGGATGGAACTTAGAACTTAGAACTTAGAGCGCAGGGGATGGAACTTAGAACTTAGAGGGCGGGGCTAGAACTTAGAACTTAGAGCGCAGCGGATGGAACTTAGAACTTAGAACTTAGAGCGCAGGGGATGGAACTTAGAACTTAGAGGGCGGGGCTAGAACTTAGAACTTAGAGCGCAGGGGATGGAACTTAGAACTTAGAACTTAGAGCGCAGGGGATGGAACTTAGAACTTAGAACTTAGAGCGCAGGGGATGGAACTTAGAACTTGAAGGGCGGGGCTAGAACTTAGAACTTAGAGCGCAGGGGATGGAACTTAGAACTTAGAATTTAGAGCGCAGGGGATGGAACTTAGAACTTAGAACTTAGAGCGCAGGGGATGGAACTTAGAACTTAGAGGGCGGGGCTAGAACTTAGAACTTAGAGCGCAGGGGATGGAACTTAGAACTTAGAGGGCGGGGCTAGAACTTAGAACTTAGAGCGCAGGGGATGGAACTTAGAACTTAGAACTTAGAGCGCAGGGGATGGAACTTAGAACTTAGAACTTAGAGGGCGGGGCTAGAACTTAGAACTTAGAACTTAGAGCGCAGGGGATGGAACTTAGAACTTATAGGGCGGGGCTAGAACTTAGAACTTAGAGCACAGGGGATGGAACTTAGAACTTAGAACTTAGAGCGCAGGGGATGGAACTTAGAACTTAGAGGGCGGGGCTAGAACTTAGAACTTAGAGCGCAGGGGATGGAACTTAGAACTTAGAACTTAGAGCGCAGGGGATGGAACTTAGAACTTAGAGGGCGGGGCTAGAACTTAGAACTTAGAGCGCAGGGGATGGAACTTAGAACTTAGAACTTAGAGCGGAGGGGATGGAACTTAGAAATTAGAGCGCAGGGGATTTAACTTAGAACTTAGAGGGCGGGGCTAGAACTTAGAACTTAGAGCGCAGGGGATGGAACTTAGAACGTAGAACTTAGAGCGCAGGGGATGGAACTTAGAACTTAGAACTTAGAGGGCGGGGCTAGAACTTAGAACTTAGAGCGCAGGGGATGGAACTTAGAACTTAGAGGGCAGGGCTAGAACTTAGAACTTAGAGCGCAGGGGATGGAACTTAGAACTTAGAGGGCGGGGCTAGAACTTAGAACTTAGAGCGCAGGGGATGGAACTTAGAACTTAGAACTTAGAGCGCAGGGGATGGAACTTAGAACTTAGAGGGCGGGGCTAGAACTTAGAACTTAGAGCTCAGGGGATGGAACTTAGAACTTTGAACTTAGAGCGCAGGGGATGGAACTTAGAACTTAGAGGGCGGGGCTAGAACTTAGAACTTAGAGCGCAGGGGATGGAACTTAGAACTTAGAACTTAGAGCGCAGGGGATGGAACTTAAAACTTAGAGGGCGGGGCTAGAACTTAGAACTTAGAGCGCAGGGGATGGAACTTAGAACTTAGAACTTAGAGCGCAGGGGATGGAACTTAGAACTTAGAGGGCGGGGCTAGAACTTAGAACTTAGAGCGCAGGGGATGGAACTTAGAACTTAGAACTTAGAGCGCAGGGGATGGAACTTAGAACTTAGAACTTAGAGCGCAGGGGATGGAACTTAGAAATTAGAGCGCAGGGGATTTAACTTAGAACTTAGAGGGCGGGGCTAGAACTTAGAACTTAGAGCGCAGGGGATGGAACTTAGAACTTAGAACTTAGAGCGCAGGGGATGGAACTTAGAACTTAGAACTTAGAGGGCGGGGCTAGAACTTAGAACTTAGAGCGCAGGGGATGGAACTTAGAACTTAGAGGGCAGGGCTAGAACTTAGAACTTAGAGCGCAGGGGATGGAACTTAGAACTTAGAGGGCGGGGCTAGAACTTAGAACTTAGAGCGCAGGGGATGGAACTTAGAACTTAGAACTTAGAGCGCAGGGGATGGAACTTAGAACTTAGAGGGCGGGGCTAGAACTTAGAACTTAGAGCGCAGGGGATGGAACTTAGAACTTAGAACTTAGAGCGCAGGGGATGGAACTTAGAACTTAGAGGGCGGGGCTAGAACTTAGAACTTAGAGCGCAGGGGATGGAACTTAGAACTTAGAACTTAGAGCGCAGGGGATGGAACTTAAAACTTAGAGGGCGGGGCTAGAACCTAGAACTTAGAGCGCAGGGGATGGAACTTAGAACTTAGAACTTAGAGTGCAGGGGATGGAACTTAGAACTTAGAACTTAGAGCGCAGGGGATGGAACTTAGAACTTAGAGGGCGGGGCTAGAACTTAGAACTTAGAGCGCAGGGGATGGAACTTAGAACTTAGAACTTAGAGCGCAGGGGATGGAACTTAGAACTTAGAGGGCGGGGCTATAAGTTAGAACTTAGAGCGCAGGGGATGGAACTTAGAACTTAGAACTTAGAGCGCAGGGGATGGAACTTAGAACTTAGAACTTAGAGCGCAGGGGATGGAACTTAGAACTTGAAGGGCGGGGCTAGAACTTAGAACTTAGAGCGCAGGGGATGGAACTTAGAACTTAGAATTTAGAGCGCAGGGGATGGAACTTAGAACTTAGAACTTAGAGCGCAGGGGATTTAACTTAGAACTTAGAGGGCGGGGCTAGAACTTAGAACTTAGAGCGCAGGGGATGGAACTTAGAACTAAGAGGGCGGGGCTAGAACTTAGAACTTAGAGCGCAGGGGATGGAACTTAGAACTTAGAACTTAGAGCGCAGGGGATGGAACTTAGAACTTAGAACTTAGAGGGCGGGGCTAGAACTTAGAACTTAGAACTTAGAGCGCAGGGGATGGAACTTAGAACTTATAGGGCGGGGCTAGAACTTAGAACTTAGAGCACAGGGGATGGAACTTAGAACTTAGAACTTAGAGCGCAGGGGATGGAACTTAGAACTTAGAGGGCGGGGCTAGAACTTAGAACTTAGAGCGCAGGGGATGGAACTTAGAACTTAGAACTTAGAGCGCAGGGGATGGAACTTAGAACTTAGAGGGCGGGGCTAGAACTTAGAACTTAGAGCGCAGGGGATGGAACTTAGAACTTAGAACTTAGAGCACAGGGGATGGAACTTAGAACTTAGAACTTAGAGCGCAGGGGATGGAACTTAGAACTTAGAGGGCGGGGCTAGAACTTAGAACTTAGAGCGCAGGGGATGGAACTTAGAACTTAGAACTTAGAGCGCAGGGGATGGAACTTAGAACTTAGAGCGCAGGGGATGGAACTTAGAACTTAGAACTTAGAGGGCGGGGCTAGAACTTAGAACTTAGAGCGCAGGGGATGGAACTTAGAACTTAGAGCGCAGGGGATGGAACTTAGAACTTAGAGGGCGGGGCTAGAACTTAGAACTTAGAGCGCAGGGGATGGAACTTAGAACTTAGAACTTAGAGCGCAGGGGATGGAACTTAGAACTTAGAACTTAGAGGGCGGGGCTAGAACTTAGAACTTAGAGCGCAGGGGATGGAACTTAGAACTTAGAGGGCAGGGCTAGAACTTAGAACTTAGAGCGCAGGGGATGGAACTTAGAACTTAGAGGGCGGGGCTAGAACTTAGAACTTAGAGCGCAGGGGATGGAACTTAGAACTTAGAACTTAGAGCGCAGGGGATGGAACTTAGAACTTAGAGGGCGGGGCTAGAACTTAGAACTTAGAGCGCAGGGGATGGAACTTAGAACTTAGAACTTAGAGCGCAGGGGATGGAACTTAGAACTTAGAGGGCGGGGCTAGAACTTAGAACTTAGAGCGCAGGGGATGGAACTTAGAACTTAGAACTTAGAGCGCAGGGGATGGAACTTAAAACTTAGAGGGCGGGGCTAGAACCTAGAACTTAGAGCGCAGGGGATGGAACTTAGAACTTAGAACTTAGAGTGCAGGGGATGGAACTTAGAACTTAGAACTTAGAGCGCAGGGGATGGAACTTAGAACTTAGAGGGCGGGGCTAGAACTTAGAACTTAGAGCGCAGGGGATGGAACTTAGAACTTAGAACTTAGAGCGCAGGGGATGGAACTTAGAACTTAGAGGGCGGGGCTATAACTTAGAACTTAGAGCGCAGGGGATGGAACTTAGAACTTAGAACTTAGAGCGCAGGGGATGGAACTTAGAACTTAGAACTTAGAGCGCAGGGGATGGAACTTAGAACTTGAAGGGCGGGGCTAGAACTTAGAACTTAGAGCGCAGGGGATGGAACTTAGAACTTAGAATTTAGAGCGCAGGGGATGGAACTTAGAACTTAGAACTTAGAGCGCAGGGGATTTAACTTAGAACTTAGAGGGCGGGGCTAGAACTTAGAACTTAGAGCGCAGGGGATGGAACTTAGAACTAAGAGGGCGGGGCTAGAACTTAGAACTTAGAGCGCAGGGGATGGAACTTAGAACTTAGAACTTAGAGCGCAGGGGATGGAACTTAGAACTTAGAACTTAGAGGGCGGGGCTAGAACTTAGAACTTAGAACTTAGAGCGCAGGGGATGGAACTTAGAACTTATAGGGCGGGGCTAGAACTTAGAACTTAGAGCACAGGGGATGGAACTTAGAACTTAGAACTTAGAGCGCAGGGGATGGAACTTAGAACTTAGAGGGCGGGGCTAGAACTTAGAACTTAGAGCGCAGGGGATGGAACTTAGAACTTAGAACTTAGAGCGCAGGGGATGGAACTTAGAACTTAGAGGGCGGGGCTAGAACTTAGAACTTAGAGCGCAGGGGATGGAACTTAGAACTTAGAACTTAGAGCGCAGGGGATGGAACTTAGAACTTAGAACTTAGAGCGCAGGGGATGGAACTTAGAACTTAGAGGGCGGGGCTAGAACTTAGAACTTAGAGCGCAGGGGATGGAACTTAGAACTTAGAGGGCGGGGCTAGAACTTAGAACTTAGAGCGCAGGGGATGGAACTTAGAACTTAGAACTTAGAGCGCAGGGGATGGAACTTAGAACTTAGAACTTAGAGCGCAGGGGATGGAACTTAGAACTTAGAACTTAGAGTGCAGGGGATGGAACTTAGAACTTAGAGGGCGGGGCTAGAACTTAGAACTTAGAGCGCAGGGGATGGAACTTAGAACTTAGAACTTAGAGCGCAGGGGATGGAACTTAGAACTTAGAGGGCGGGGCTAGAACTTAGAACTTAGAGCACAGGGGATGGAACTTAGAACTTAGAACTTAGAGCGCAGGGGATGGAACTTAGAACTTAGAGGGCGGGGCTAGAACTTAGAACTTAGAGCGCAGGGGATGGAACTTAGAACTTAGAACTTAGAGCGCAGGGGATGGAACTTAGAACTTAGAACTTAGAGCGCAGGGGATGGAACTTAGAACTTAGAACTTAGAGGGCGGGGCTAGAACTTAGAACTTAGAGCGCAGGGGATGGAACTTAGAACTTAGAGCGCAGGGGATGGAACTTAGAACTTAGAGGGCGGGGCTAGAACTTAGAACTTAGAGCGCAGGGGATGGAACTTAGAACTTAGAACTTAGAGCGCAGGGGATGGAACTTAGAACTTAGAGGGCGGGGCTAGAACTTAGAACTTAGAGCGCAGGGGATGGAACTTAGAACTTAGAACTTAGAGCGCAGGGGATGGAACTTAGAACTTAGAACTTAGAGCGCAGGGGATGGAACTTAGAACTTAGAACTTAGAGGGCGGGGCTAGAACTTAGAACTTAGAGCGCAGGGGATGGAACTTAGAACTTAGAGCGCAGGGGATGGAACTTAGAACTTAGAGGGCGGGGCTAGAACTTAGAACTTAGAGCGCAGGGGATGGAACTTAGAACTTAGAACTTAGAGCGCAGGGGATGGAACTTAGAACTTAGAACTTAGAGGGCGGGGCTAGAACTTAGAACTTAGAACTTAGAGCGCAGGGGATGGAACTTAGAACTTAGAGGGCGGGGCTAGAACTTAGAACTTAGAGCACAGGGGATGGAACTTAGAACTTAGAACTTAGAGCGCAGGGGATGGAACTTAGAACTTAGAGGGCGGGGCTAGAACTTAGAACTTAGAGCGCAGGGGATGAAACTTAGAACTTAGAGCGCAGGGGATGGAACTTAGAACTTAGAGCGCAGGGGATGGAACTTAGAACTTAGAACTTAGAGCGCAGGGGATGGAACTTAGAACTTAGAACTTAGAGGGCGGGGCTAGAACTTAGAACTTAGAGCGCAGGGGATGGAACTTAGAACTTAGAGGGCGGGGCTAGAACTTAGAACTTAGAGCGCAGGGGATGGAACTTAGAACTTAGAGGGCGGGGCTAGAACTTAGAACTTAGAGCGCAGGGGATGGAACTTAGAACTTAGAACTTAGAGCGCAGGGGATGGAACTTAGAACTTAGAGGGCGGGGCTAGAACCTAGAACTTAGAGCGCAGGGGATGGAACTTAGAACTTAGAACTTAGAGCGCAGGGGATGGAACTTAGAACTTAGAACTTAGAGCGCAGGGGATGGAACTTAGAACTTAGAGGGCGGGGCTAGAACTTAGAACTTAGAGCACAGGGGATGGAACTTAGAACTTAGAACTTAGAGCGCAGGGGATGGAACTTAGAACTTAGAACTTAGAGCGCAGGGGATGGAACTTAGAACTTAGAACTTAGAGCGCAGGGGATGGAACTTAGAACTTAGAACTTAGAGCGCAGGGGATGGAACTTAGAACTTAGAGCGCAGGGGATGGAACTTAGAACTTAGAGGGCGGGGCTAGAACTTAGAACTTAGAGCGCAGGGGATGGAACTTAGAACTTAGAACTTAGAGCGCAGGGGATGGAACTTAGAACTTAGAACTTAGAGCGCAGGGGATGGAACTTAGAACTTAGAGGGCGGGGCTAGAACTTAGAACTTAGAGCGCAGGGGATGGAACTTAGAACTTAGAACTTAGAGCGCAGGGGATGGAACTTAGAACTTAGAACTTAGAGCGCAGGGGATGGAACTTAGAACTTAGAACTTAGAGGGCGGGGCTAGAACTTAGAACTTAGAGCGCAGGGGATGGAACTTCGAACTTAGAGCGCAGGGGATGGAACTTAGAACTTAGAGCGCAGGGGATGGAACTTAGAACTTAGAACTTAGAGCGCAGGGGATGGAACTTAGAACTTAGAACTTAGAGCGCAGGGGATGGAACTTAGAACGTAGAACTTAGAGCGCAGGCGATGGAACTTAGAACTTAGAACTTAGAGCGCAGGGGATGGAACTTAGAACTTAGAACTTAGAGCGCAGGGGATGGAATTTAGTACTTAGAGGGCGGGGCTGGAAGTTAGAACTTAGAGCGCAGGGGATGGAACTTAGAACTTAGAGGGCGGGGCTAGAACTTAGAACTTAGAGCGCAGGGGATGGAACTTAGAACTTAGAACTTAGAGCGCAGGGGATGGAACTTAGAACTTAGAACATAGAGCGCAGGGGATGGAACTTAGAACTTAGAGCGCAGGGGATGGAACTTAGAACTTAGAACTTAGAGCGCAGGGGATGGAACTTAGAACTTAGAACTTAGAGCGCAGGGGATGGAAATTAGAACTTAGAACTTAGAGCGCAGGGGATGGAACTTAGAACTTAGAGGGCGGGGCTAGAACTTAGAACTTAGAGCGCAGGGGATGGAACTTAGAACTTAGAACTTAGAGCGCAGGGGATGGAACTTAGAACTTAGAGGGCGGGGCTAGAACTTAGAACTTAGAGCGCAGGGGATGGAACTTAGAACTTAGAACTTAGAGCGCAGGGGATGGATCTTAGAACTTATAACTTAGAGCGCAGGGGATGGAACTTAGAACTTAGAGGGCGGGGCTAGAACTTAGAACTTAGAGCGCAGGGGATGGAACTTAGAACTTAGAACTTAGAGCGCAGGGGATGGAACTTAGAACTTAGAACTTAGAGCGCAGGGGATGGAACTTAGAACTTAGAGCGCAGGGGATGGAACTTAGAACTTAGAACTTAGAGCGCAGGGGATGGAACTTAGAACTTAGAACTTAGAGCGCAGGGGATGGAACTTAGAACTTAGAACTTAGAGGGCGGGGCTAGAACTTAGAACTTAGAGCGCAGGGGATGGAACTTAGAACTTAGAACTTAGAGCGCAGGGGATGGAACTTAGAACTTAGAGGGCGGGGCTAGAACTTAGAAGTTAGAGCGCAGGGGATGGAACTTAGAACTTAGAACTTAGAGCGCAGGGGATGGAACTTAGAACTTAGAGGGCGGGGCTAGAACTTAGAACTTAGAGCGCAGGGGATGGAACTTAGAACTTAGAGCGCAGGGGATGGAACTTAGAACTTAGAGCGCAGGGGATGGAACTTAGAACTTAGAGCGCAGGGGATGGAACTTAGAACTTAGAACTTAGAGCGCAGGGGATGGAACTTAGAACTTAGAGCGCAGGGGATGGAACTTAGAACTTAGAACTTAGAGCGCAGGGGATGGAACTTAGAACTTAGAGGGCGGGGCTAGAACTTAGAACTTAGAGCACAGGGGATGGAACTTAGAACTTAGAACTTAGAGCGCAGGGGATGGAACTTAGAACTTAGAGCGCAGGGGATGGAACTTAGAACTTAGAGTGCGGGGCTAGAACTTAGAACTTAGAACTTAGAGCGCAGGGGATGGAACTTAGAACTTAGAGGGCAGGGCTAGAACTTAGAACTTAGAGCACAGGGGATGGAACTTAGAACTTAGAACTTAGAGCGCAGGGGATGGAACTTAGAACTTAGAACTTAGAGCGCACGGGATGGAACTTAGAACTTAGAACTTAGAGGGCGGGGCTAGAACTTAGAACTTAGAGCGCAGGGGATGGAACTTAGAACTTAGAGGGCGGGGCTAGAACTTAGAACTTAGAGCGCAGGGGATGGAACTTAGAACTTAGAACTTAGAGCGCAGGGGATGGAACTTAGAACTTAGAACTTAGAGCGCAGGGGATGGAACTTAGAACTTAGAGGGCGGGGCTAGAACTTAGAACTTAGAGCGCAGGGGATGGAACTTAGAACTTAGAACTTAGAGCGCAGGGGATGGAACTTAGAACTTAGAAGTTAGAGCGCAGGGGATGGAACTTAGAACTTAGAGCGCAGGGGATGGAACTTAGAACTTAGAACTTAGAGCGCAGGGGATGGAACTTAGAACTTAGAGCGCAGGGGATGGAACTTAGAACTTAGAGGGCGGGGCTAGAACTTAGAACTTAGAGCGCAGGGGATGGAACTTAGAACTTAGAGCGCAGGGGATGGAACTTAGAACTTAGAGGGCGGGGCTAGAACTTAGAACTTAGAGCGCAGGGGATGGAACTTAGAACTTAGAACTTAGAGCGCAGGGGATGGAACTTAGAACTTAGAACTTAGAGCGCAGGGGATGGAACTTAGAACTTAGAGGGCGGGGCTAGAACTTAGAACTTAGAGCGCAGGGGATGGAACTTAGAACTTAGAACTTAGAGCGCAGGGGATGGAACTTAGAACTTAGAACTTAGAGCGCAGGGGATGGAACTTAGAACTTAGAACTTAGAGGGCGGGGCTAGAACTTAGAACTTAGAGCGCAGGGGATGGAACTTAGAACTTAGAGGGCGGGGCTAGAACTTAGAAGTTAGAGCGCAGGGGATGGAACTTAGAACTTAGAACTTAGAGCGCAGGGGATGGTACTTAGAACTTAGAACTTAGAGCGCAGGGGATGGAACTTAGAACTTAGAGGGCGGGGCTGGAACTTAGAACTTAGAGCGCAGGGGATGGAACTTAGAACTTAGAGGGCGGGGCTAGAACTTAGAACTTAGAGCGCAGGGGATGGAACTTAGAACTTAGAACTTAGAGCGCAGGGGATGGAACTTAGAACTTAGAACTTAGAGCGCAGGGGATGGAACTTAGAACTTAGAGCGCAGGGGATGGAACTAAGAACTTAGAACTTAGAGCGCAGGGGATGGAACTTAGAACTTAGAACTTAGAGCGCAGGGGATGGAAATTAGAACTTAGAACTTAGAGCGCAGGGGATGGAACTTAGAACTTAGAGGGCGGGGCTAGAACTTAGAACTTAGAGCGCAGGGGATGGAACTTAGAACTTAGAACTTAGAGCGCAGGGGATGGAACTTAGAACTTAGAGCGCAGGGGATGGAACTTAAAACTTAGAGGGCGGGGCTAGAACCTAGAACTTAGAGCGCAGGGGATGGAACTTAGAACTTAGAGCGCAGGGGATGGAACTTAGAACTTAGAACTTAGAGTGCAGGGGATGGAACTTAGAACTTAGAACTTAGAGCGCAGGGGATGGAACTTAGAACTTAGAGGGCGGGGCTAGAACTTAGAACTTAGAGCGCAGGGGATGGAACTTAGAACTTATAACTTAGAGCGCAGGGGATGGAACTTAGAACTTAGAACTTAGAGGGCGGGGCTAGAACTTAGAACTTAGAACTTAGAGCGCAGGGGATGGAACTTAGAACTTATAGGGCGGGGCTAGAACTTAGAACTTAGAGCACAGGGGATGGAACTTAGAACTTAGAACTTAGAGCGCAGGGGATGGAACTTAGAACTTAGAGGGCGGGGCTAGAACTTAGAACTTAGAGCGCAGGGGATGGAACTTAGAACTTAGAACTTAGAGCGCAGGGGATGGAACTTAGAACTTAGAGGGCGGGGCTAGAACCTAGAACTTAGAGCGCAGGGGATGGAACTTAGAACTTAGAACTTAGAGCGCAGGGGATGGAACTTAGAACTAAGAACTTAGAGCGCAGGGGATGGAACTTAGAACTTAGAGGGCGGGGCTAGAACTTAGAACTTAGAGCGCAGGGGATGGAACTTAGAACTTAGAACTTAGAGCGCAGGGGATGGAACTTAGAACTTAGAGGGCGGGGCTAGAACTTAGAACTTAGAGCACAGGGGATGGAACTTAGAACTTAGAACTTAGAGCGCAGGGGATGGAACTTAGAACTTAGAACTTAGAGCGCAGGGGATGGAACTTAGAACTTAGAGGGCGGGGCTAGAACTTAGAACTTAGAGCGCAGGGGATGGAACTTAGAACTTAGAACTTAGAGCGCAGGGGATGGAACTTAGAACTTAGAGGGCGGGGCTAGAACTTAGAACTTAGAGCGCAGGGGATGGAACTTAGAACTTAGAACTTAGAGCGCAGGGGATGGAACTTAGAACTTAGAACTTAGAGCGCAGGGGATGGAACTTAGAACTTAGAACTTAGAGGGCGGGGCTAGAACTTAGAACTTAGAGCGCAGGGGATGGAACTTAGAACTTAGAGCGCAGGGGATGGAACTTAGAACTTAGAGGGCGGGGCTAGAACTTAGAACTTAGAGCGCAGGGGATGGAACTTAGAACTTAGAACTTAGAGCGCAGGGGATGGAACTTAGAACTTAGAACTTAGAGCGCAGGGGATGGAACTTAGAACTTAGAGGGCGGGGCTAGAACTTAGAACTTAGAGCGCAGGGGATGGAACTTAGAACTTAGAACTTAGAGCGCAGGGGATGGAACTTAGAACTTAGAACTTAGAGCGCAGGGGATGGAACTTAGAACTTAGAACTTAGAGGGCGGGGCTAGAACTTAGAACTTAGAGCGCAGGGGATGGAACTTAGAACTTAGAGGGCGGGGCTAGAACTTAGAACTTAGAGCGCAGGGGATGGAACTTAGAACTTAGAGCGCAGGGGATGGAACTTAGAACTTAGAACTTAGAGCGCAGGGGATGGAACTTAGAACTTAGAACTTAGAGCGCAGGGGATGGAATTTAGAACTTAGAGGGCGGGGCTGGAACTTAGAACTTAGAGCGCAGGGGATGGAACTTAGAACTTAGAGGGCGGGGCTAGAACTTAGAACTTAGAGCGCAGGGGATGGAACTTAGAACTTAGAACATAGAGCGCAGGGGATGGAACTTAGAACTTAGAACTTAGAGCGCAGGGGATGGAACTTAGAACTTAGAACTTAGAGCGCAGGGGATGGAACTTAGAACTTAGAGGGCGGGGCTGGAACTTAGAACTTAGAGCGCAGGGGATGGAACTTAGAACTTAGAGGGCAGGGCTAGAACTTAGAACTTAGAGCGCAGGGGATGGAACTTAGAACTTAGAACTTAGAGGGCGGGGCTAGAACTTAGAACTTAGAGCGCAGGGGATGGAACTAAGAACTTAGAACTTAGAGCGCAGGGGATGGAACTTAGAACTTAGAACTTAGAGCGCAGGGGATGGAACTTAGAACTTAGAACTTAGAGCGCAGGGGATGGAACTTAGAACTTAGAGGGCGGGGCTAGAACTTAGAACTTAGAGCGCAGGGGATGGAACTTAGAACTTAGAACTTAGAGCGCAGGGGATGGAACTTAGAACTTAGAGGGCGGGGCTAGAACTTAGAACTTAGAGCGCAGGGGATGGAACTTAGAACTTAGAACTTAGAGCGCAGGGGATGGAACTTAGAACTTAGAACTTAGAGCGCAGGGGATGGAACTTAGAACTTAGAGCGCAGGGGATGGAACTTAGAACTTAGAACTTAGAGCGCAGGGGATGGATCTTAGAACTTATAACTTAGAGCGCAGGGGATGGAACTTAGAACTTAGAGGGCGGGGCTAGAACTTAGAACTTAGAGCGCAGGGGATGGAACTTAGAACTTAGAACTTAGAGCGCAGGGGATGGAACTTAGAACTTAGAACTTAGAGCGCAGGGGCTAGAACTTAGAACTTAGAGCGCAGGGGATGGAACTAAGAACTTAGAACTTAGAGCGCAGGGGATGGAACTTAGAACTTAGAACTTAGAGCGCAGGGGATGGAACTTAGAACTTAGATCTTAGAGGGCGGGGCTAGAACTTAGAACTTAGAGCGCAGGGGATGGAACTTAGAACTTAGAACTTAGAGCGCAGGGGATGGAACTTAGAACTTAGAGGGCGGGGCTAGAACTTAGAACTTAGAGCGCAGGGGATGGAACTTAGAACTTAGAACTTAGAGCGCAGGGGATGGAACTTAGAACTTAGAGGGCGGGGCTAGAACTTAGAACTTAGAGCGCAGGGGATGGAACTTAGAACTTAGAGCGCAGGGGATGGAACTTAGAACTTAGAGGGCGGGGCTAGAACTTAGAACTTAGAGCGCAGGGGATGGAACTTAGAACTTAGAACTTAGAGCGCAGGGGATGGAACTTAGAACTTAGAGCGCAGGGGATGGAACTTAGAACTTAGAGCGCAGGGGATGGAACTTAGAACTTAGAACTTAGAGCGCAGGGGATGGAACTTAGAACTTAGAGCGCAGGGGATGGAACTTAGAACTTAGAGGGCGGGGCTAGAACTTAGAACTTAGAACTTAGAGCGCAGGGGATGGAACTTAGAACTTAGAGGGCAGGGCTAGAACTTAGAACTTAGAGCGCAGGGGATGGAACTTAGAACTTAGAACTTAGAGCGCAGGGGATGGAACTTAGAACTTAGAACTTAGAGCGCAGGGGATGGAACTTAGAACTTAGAACTTAGAGCGCAGGGGATGGAACTTAGAACTTAGAGGGCGGGGCTAGAACTTAGAACTTAGAGCGCAGGGGATGGAACTTAGAACTTAGAGCGCAGGGGATGGAACTTAGAACTTAGAGGGCGGGGCTAGAACTTAGAACTTAGAGCGCAGGGGATGGAACTTAGAACTTAGAACTTAGAGCGCAGGGGATGGAACTTAGAACTTAGAACTTAGAGCGCAGGGGATGGAACTTAGAACTTAGAGCGCAGGGCATGGAACTTAGAACTTAGAGGGCGGGGCTAGAACTTAGAACTTAGAGTGCAGGGGATGGAACTTAGAACTTAGAGGGCGGGGCTAGAACTTAGAACTTAGAGCGCAGGGGATGGAACTTAGAACTTAGAACTTAGAGCGCAGGGGATGGAACTTAGAACTTAGAACTTAGAGCGCAGGGGATGGAACTTAGAACTTAGAACTTAGAGGGCGGGGCTAGAACTTAGAACTTAGAGCGCAGGGGATGGAACTTAGAACTTAGAGCGCAGGGGATGGAACTTAGAACTTAGAGGGCGGGGCTAGAACTTAGAACTTAGAGCGCAGGGGATGGAACTTAGAACTTAGAACTTAGAGCGCAGGGGATGGAACTTAGAACTTAGAACTTAGAGCGCAGGGGATGGAACTTAGAACTTAGAGCGCAGGGGATGGAACTTAGAACTTAGAACTTAGAGCGCAGGGGATGGAAATTAGAACTTAGAACTTAGAGCGCAGGGGATGGAACTTAGAACTTAGAGGGCGGGGCTAGAACTTAGAACTTAGAGCGCAGGGGATGGAACTTAGAACTTAGAACTTAGAGCGCAGGGGATGGAACTTAGAACTTAGAGCGCAGGGGATGGAACTTAGAACTTAGAGCGCAGGGGATGGAACTTAGAACTTAGAACTTAGAGCGCAGGGGATGGAACTTAGAACTTAGAGGGCGGGGCTAGAACTTAGAACTTAGAGCGCAGGGGATGGAACTTAGAACTTAGAACTTAGAGCGCAGGGGATGGATCTTAGAACTTAGAACTTAGAGTGCAGGGGATGGAACTTAGAACTTAGAGGGCGGGGCTAGAACTTAGAACTTAGAGCGCAGGGGATGGAACTTAGAACTTAGAACTTAGAGCGCAGGGGATGGAACTTAGAACTTAGAACTTAGAGCGCAGGGGATGGAACTTAGAACTTAGAGGGCGGGGCTGGAACTTAGAACTTAGAGCGCAGGGGATGGAACTTAGAACTTAGAGGGCGGGGCTAGAACTTAGAACTTAGAGCGCAGGGGATGGAACTTAGAACTTAGAACTTAGAGCGCAGGGGATGGAACTTAGAACTTAGAGCGCAGGGGATGGAACTTAGAACTTAGAGGGCGGGGCTAGAACTTAGAACTTAGAGCGCAGGGGATGGAACTTAGAACTTAGAACTTAGAGCGCAGGGGATGGAACTTAGAACTTAGAACTTAGAGCGCAGGGGATGGAACTTAGAACTTAGAGCGCAGGGGATGGAACTTAGAACTTAGAGCGCAGGGGATGGAACTTAGAACTTAGAGGGCGGGGCTAGAACTTAGAACTTAGAGCGCAGGGGATGGAACTTAGAACTTAGAACTTAGAGCGCAGGGGATGGAACTTAGAACTTAGAACTTAGAGCGCAGGGGATGGATCTTAGAACTTATAACTTAGAGCGCAGGGGATGGAACTTAGAACTTAGAGGGCGGGGCTAGAACTTAGAACTTAGAGCGCAGGGGACGGAACTTAGAACTTAGAACTTAGAGCGCAGGGGATGGAACTTAGAACTTAGAACTTAGAGCGCAGGGGATGGAACTTAGAACTTAGAGGGCGGGGCTGGAACTTAGAACTTAGAGCGCAGGGGATGGAACTTAGAACTTAGAGGGCGGGGCTAGAACTTAGAACTTAGAGCGCAGGGGATGGAACTTAGAACTTAGAACTTAGAGCGCAGGGGATGGAACTTAGAACGTAGAGCGCAGGGGATGGAACTTAGAACTTTGAGGGCGGGGCTAGAACTTAGAACTTAGAGGGCGGGAATGGAACTTAGAACTTAGAACTTAGAGCGCAGGGGATGGAACTTAGAACTTAGAACTTAGAGCGCAGGGGATGGAACTTAGAACTTAGAACTTAGAGCGCAGGGGATGGAACTTAGAACTTAGAACTTAGAGCGCAGGGGATGGAACTTAGAACTTAGAACTTAGAGCGCAGGGGATGGAACTTAGAACTTAGAGGGCGGGGCTAGAACTTAGAACTTAGAGCGCAGGGGATGGAACTTAGAACTTAGAACTTAGAGCGCAGGGGATGGAACTTAGAACTTAGAACTTAGAGCGCAGGGGATGGAACTAAGAACTTAGAACTTAGAGCGCAGGGGATGGAACTTAGAACTTAGAACTTAGAGCGCAGGGGATGGAACTTAGAACTTAGAGGGCGGGGCTAGAACTTAGAACTTAGAGCGCAGGGGATGGAACTTAGAACTTAGAACTTAGAGAGCAGGGGATGGAACTTAGAACTTAGAGCGCAGGGGATGGAACTTAGAACTTAGAACTTAGAGCGCAGGGGATGGAACTTAGAACTTAGAACTTAGAGCGCAGGGGATGGAACTTAGAACTTAGAGGGCGGGGCTAGAACTTAGAACTTAGAGCGCAGGGGATGGAACTTAGAACTTAGAACTTAGAGCGCAGGGGATGGAACTTCGAACTTAGAGCGCAGGGGATGGAACTTAGAACTTAGAGGGCGGGGCTAGAACTTAGAACTTAGAACTTAGAGCGCAGGGGATGGAACTTAGAACTTAGAGGGCAGGGCTAGAACTTAGAACTTAGAGCGCAGGGGATGGAACTTAGAACTTAGAACTTAGAGCGCAGGGGATGGAACTTAGAACTTAGAACTTAGAGCGCAGGGGATGGAACTTAGAACTTATAGGGCGGGGCTAGAACTTAGAACTTAGAGCGCAGGGGATGGAACTTAGAACTTAGAGGGCGGGGCTAGAACTTAGAACTTAGAGCGCAGGGGATGGAACTTAGAACTTAGAACTTAGAGCGCAGGGGATGGAACTTAGAACTTAGAACTTAGAGCGCAGGGGATGGAACTTAGAACTTAGAACTTAGAGCGCAGGGGATGGAACTAAGAACTTAGAACTTAGAGCGCAGGGGATGGAACTTAGAACTTAGAACTTAGAGCGCAGGGGATGGAACTTAGAACTTAGAACTTAGAGCGCAGGGGATGGAACTTAGAACTTAGAACTTAGAGCGCAGGGGATGGAACTTAGAACTTAGAACTTAGAGCGCAGGGGATGGAACTTAGAACTTATAGGGCGGGGCTAGAACTTAGAACTTAGAGCGCAGGGGATGGAACTTAGAACTTAGAGGGCGGGGCTAGAACTTAGAACTTAGAGCGCAGGGGATGGAAC
Source organism: Lagopus muta (assembly GCF_023343835.1). Taxonomy (NCBI): domain Eukaryota; kingdom Metazoa; phylum Chordata; class Aves; order Galliformes; family Phasianidae; genus Lagopus; species Lagopus muta. The sequence continues at coordinate 814,069 of NC_064460.1, forward strand.
TTAGAACTTAGAACTTAGAGCGCAGGGGATGGAACTTAGAACTTAGAACTTAGAGCGCAGGGGATGGAACTTAGAACTTAGAGGGCGGGGCTAGAACTTAGAACTTAGAGCGCAGGGGATGGAACTTAGAACTTAGAACTTAGAGCGCAGGGGATGGAACTTAGAACTTAGAGGGCGGGGCTAGAACTTAGAAGTTAGAGCGCAGGGGATGGAACTTAGAACTTAGAACTTAGAGCGCAGGGGATGGAACTTAGAACTTAGAGCGCAGGGGATGGAACTTAGAACTTAGAACTTAGAGCGCAGGGGATGGAAATTAGAACTTAGAACTTAGAGCGCAGGGGATGGAACTTAGAACTTAGAGGGCGGGGCTAGAACTTAGAACTTAGAGCGCAGGGGATGGAACTTAGAACTTAGAACTTAGAGCGCAGGGGATGGAACTTAGAACTTAGAACTTAGAGCGCAGGGGATGGAACTTAGAACTTAGAGCGCAGGGGATGGAACTTAGAACTTAGAACTTAGAGCGCAGGGGATGGAAATTAGAACTTAGAACTTAGAGCGCAGGGGATGGAACTTAGAACTTAGAGGGCGGGGCTAGAACTTAGAACTTAGAGCGCAGGGGATGGAACTTAGAACTTAGAACTTAGAGCGCAGGGGATGGAACTTAGAACTTAGAGCGCAGGGGATGGAACTTAGAACTTAGAGCGCAGGGGATGGAACTTAGAACTTAGAACTTAGAGCGCAGGGGATGGAACTTAGAACTTAGAGGGCGGGGCTAGAACTTAGAACTTAGAGCGCAGGGGATGGAACTTAGAACTTAGAACTTAGAGCGCAGGGGATGGATCTTAGAACTTAGAACTTAGAGTGCAGGGGATGGAACTTAGAACTTAGAGGGCGGGGCTAGAACTTAGAACTTAGAGCGCAGGGGATGGAACTTAGAACTTAGAACTTAGAGCGCAGGGGATGGAACTTAGAACTTAGAACTTAGAGCGCAGGGGATGGAACTTAGAACTTAGAGGGCGGGGCTGGAACTTAGAACTTAGAGCGCAGGGGATGGAACTTAGAACTTAGAGGGCGGGGCTAGAACTTAGAACTTAGAGCGCAGGGGATGGAACTTAGAACTTAGAACTTAGAGCGCAGGGGATGGAACTTAGAACTTAGAGCGCAGGGGATGGAACTTAGAACTTAGAGGGCGGGGCTAGAACTTAGAACTTAGAGCGCAGGGGATGGAACTTAGAACTTAGAACTTAGAGCGCAGGGGATGGAACTTAGAACTTAGAACTTAGAGCGCAGGGGATGGAACTTAGAACTTAGAGCGCAGGGGATGGAACTTAGAACTTAGAGCGCAGGGGATGGAACTTAGAACTTAGAGGGCGGGGCTAGAACTTAGAACTTAGAGCGCAGGGGATGGAACTTAGAACTTAGAACTTAGAGCGCAGGGGATGGAACTTAGAACTTAGAACTTAGAGCGCAGGGGATGGATCTTAGAACTTATAACTTAGAGCGCAGGGGATGGAACTTAGAACTTAGAGGGCGGGGCTAGAACTTAGAACTTAGAGCGCAGGGGACGGAACTTAGAACTTAGAACTTAGAGCGCAGGGGATGGAACTTAGAACTTAGAACTTAGAGCGCAGGGGATGGAACTTAGAACTTAGAGGGCGGGGCTGGAACTTAGAACTTAGAGCGCAGGGGATGGAACTTAGAACTTAGAGGGCGGGGCTAGAAC
>NC_064460.1:816291-874777 GCF_023343835.1 Lagopus muta
GGTATATGCCCGTAGTTCCATATTATCTAAGTTAATTCTGAATCTATATGCCTTTAATTCCATAGGATCTGAGTTAATTCTGAAGGCTTATGCCTTAATTCCATGGGATCTAAGTTGATTGTGAAGGCATATGTCTTAATTATGTAGGGTTTAAGTTAATTCTGAAGTCATATGCCTTAATTCCATTAGATCTAACTTAATTCTGAAGGCATATGCTTTAATTATGCAGGGTCTAAGTTAATTGTGAAGGCATATGACTTAATCATATAGGTTCTAAGTTAATTCTTAACGAATATGCCTTAATTATGTAGGGTCTAAGTTCATTTTGAAGGCATATTACTTGACTATGTAGGGTCTAAGTTAATTCTGAAGGTATATACCTTCATTCTATAGGATGTGAGTTAATTCTGAAGGCATATGCCTTTCATTCCATAGGATCTAAGTTAATTAAGAAGGCATAAACCTATTTTATGTGGGATCTAAGTTAATTATGAAAGCATATGCCTTAATTGCATTGGATCTAAGTTAATTCTGAGGGACTATGCCTTAATTAAGTTGCATTTAAGTTAATTCTGAAGGCATATGCCTTAATTACATAGGATTAAAGATAATTCTGAAGGCATATGCCTTAATTATGTAGAGTCGAAGTTAATTCTAACGGCTTATGCCTTAATTACGTAGGGTGTAAGTTAATTCTGAAGGCTTATGCCTTAATTGTATAGGATCTGAATTAATTATAAAGGCATACGCCTTAATTGCATAGGGTTGAAGTTAATTCTGAAGATTTATGCCTTAATTCCATACAATCTCAGTTAATTCTGAAGGCACATGCCACTAATAGCATAGCACCTAAGTTAATTCTGAAGGCATATGCCTTACTTCCGTAGGCTCTAATTTAATTCTGAAGGTATATGGCTTTAATTACAAAGGATCTAAGTTAATTCTCAGCGAATATGCCTTAATTCCATAGCATCTAAGTTAATTCTGAAGGTATCTGCCTAAATTATATAGGTTCTATGTTAATTATGAAGTATATCCCTTAATTCCATAGCACCTAAGTTAATTGTAAATGCGTATACCTTAATTATGTAGGGTCTAAGTTAATTCTGAAGGCATATGCCTGAATTATGTAGAATCTAAGTTAATTCTGAAGGCATATGGCTTAATCCATAGGATGTTGTTTAAATCTGAAGGTAAATGCGTTTAATTCCATAGGATCGGAGTTAATTCTGATGGTGTATGCCTTAATTATATAGGTTCTATGTTTATTCTGAAGGTATAAACCACTAATTGCATAGGATCTAAGTTAATTCTGAAGACATATGCCTTAATTCAATAGGCTCTAATTTAATTCTGAATCTATATGCCTTTAATTCCGTAGGATCTGAGTTAATTCTGAAGGCTTATGCCTTAATTCCATGGGATCTAAGTTAATTGTGAAGGCATATGCCTTAATTATGTAGGGTTTAAGTTAATTCTGAAGTCATATGCCATAATTCCATTAGATCTAACTTAATTCTGAAGGCATATGCTTTAGTTATGCAGGGTCTAAGTTAATTGTGAAGGCATATGCCTTAATTCCATGGGGTCTCAGTTAATTCTGAAGGTATATGGCTTAATTCCATAGCGTCTCAGTTAATTGTGAAGGCATATGACTTAATTATATAGGTTCTAAGTTAATTCTTAACGATTATGCCTTAATTATGTAGGGTCTAAGTTCATTTTGAAGGCATATTACTTGACTATGTAGGGTCTAAGTTAATTCTGAAGGTATATACCTTCATTCTATCGGATCTGAGTTAATTCTGAAGGCATATGCCTTTCATTCCATAGGATCTAAGTTAATTAAGAAGGCATAAGCCTATTTTATGTGGGATCTAAGTTAATTATGAAAGCATATGCCTTAATTGCATTGGATCTAAGTTAATTCTGAGGGACTATGCCTTAATTAAGTTGCATTTAAGTTAATTCTGAAGGCATATGCCTTACATCCGTAGGCTCTAATTTAATTATGAAGGTATATGGCTTTAATTACAAAGGATCTAAGTTAATTCTCAGCGAATATGCCTTAATTCCATAGCATCTAAGTTAACTCTGAAGGCATATGCCTTAATTATGTAGCGTCTAAGTTAATTCTGTAGCCATATGCCATTAATTGCCACGGATCTAAGATAATTGTGAAGGCATATGCCTTAATTCCATGGGATCTAAGTTAATTCTGAAGGCATATGCCTGAATTATGTAGAATCTAAGTTAATTCTGGAGGCATATGCCTTATTTTCATAGTATCTAAGTTAATTGTGAAGGCATATGCCTTTAATTCCATAGGGTCTGAGTTAGTTCTGAAGGCATATGCCTGAATTATGTAGTATCTAAGTTAATTGTGAAGTTATATGCCTTAATTCCATGGGATTAAACTTTATTCTGAAGGTATAGGCCTTAGTTATGTAGGGTCTAAGTTAATTCTGATGGCATATGCCTTAATTCCATAAGATCTAAGTTAATTCTCAAGGCATATGCCTTAATTACGTATGTTGTAAGTTAAGTCTGAAGGCATTTGCATTAATTCCATAGGATCTCAGTTAATTCTGAAGGCGTATGCCTTAATTATGTGGGGTCTGAGTTAATTCTGAAGGCATATGCCTTAATTCCATAGCATCTAAGTTAATTCTGAAGGTATCTGCCTAAATTATATAGGTTCTATGTTAATTATGAAGTATATCCCTTAATTCCATAGCATCTAAGTTAATTGTAAATGCGTATACCTTAATTATGTAGGGTCTAAGTTAATTCTGAAGGCATATGCCTGAATTATGTAGAATCTAAGTTAATTCTGAAGGCATATGGCTTAATCCATAGGATGTTGTTTAAATCTGAAGGTAAATGCGTTTAATTCCATAGGATCGGAGTTAATTCTGATGGTGTATGCCTTAATTATATAGGTTCTATGTTTATTCTGAAGGTATAAACCACTAATTGCATAGGATCTAATTTAATTCTGAAGACATATGCCTTAATTCAATAGGCTCTAATTTAATTCTGAAGGTATATGCCCGTAGTTCCATATTATCTAAGTTAATTCTGAATCTATATGCCTTTAATTCCATAGGATCTGAGTTAATTCTGAAGGCTTATGCCTTAATTCCATGGGATCTAAGTTGATTGTGAAGGCATATGTCTTAATTATGTAGGGTTTAAGTTAATTCTGAAGTCATATGCCTTAATTCCATTAGATCTAACTTAATTCTGAAGGCATATGCTTTAATTATGCAGGGTATACGTTAATTGTGAAGGCATATGACTTAATCATATAGGTTCTAAGTTAATTCTTAACGAATATGCCTTAATTATGTAGGGTCTAAGTTCATTTTGAAGGCATATTACTTGACTATGTAGGGTCTAAGTTAATTCTGAAGGTATATACCTTCATTCTATAGGATGTGAGTTAATTCTGAAGGCATATGCCTTTCATTCCATAGGATCTAAGTTAATTAAGAAGGCATAAGCCTATTTTATGTGGGATCTAAGTTAATTATGAAAGCATATGCCTTAATTGCATTGGATCTAAGTTAATTCTGAGGGACTATGCCTTAATTAAGTTGCATTTAAGTTAATTCTGAAGGCATATGCCTTAATTACATAGGATTAAAGATAATTCTGAAGGCATATGCCTTAATTATGTAGAGTCGAAGTTAATTCTAAAGGCTTATGCCTTAATTATGTAGGGTGTAAGTTAATTCTGAAGGCTTATGCCTTAATTGTATAGGATCTGAATTAATTATAAAGGCATACGCCTTAATTGCATAGGGTTGAAGTTAATTCTGAAGATTTATGCCTTAATTCCATACAATCTCAGTTAATTCTGAAGGCACAAGCCACTAATTGCATAGCACCTAAGTTAATTCTGAAGGCATATGCCTTACTTCCGTAGGCTCTAATTTAATTCTGAAGGTATATGGCTTTAATTACAAAGGATCTAAGTTAATTCTCAGCGAATATGCCTTAATTCCATAGCATCTAAGTTAATTCTGAAGGTATCTGCCTAAATTATATAGGTTCTATGTTAATTATGAAGTATATCCCTTAATTCCATAGCACCTAAGTTAATTGTAAATGCGTATACCTTAATTATGTAGGGTCTAAGTTAATTCTGAAGGCATATGCCTGAATTATGTAGAATCTAAGTTAATTCTGAAGGCATATGGCTTAATCCATAGGATGTTGTTTAAATCTGAAGGTAAATGCGTTTAATTCCATAGGATCGGAGTTAATTCTGATGGTGTATGCCTTAATTATATAGGTTCTATGTTTATTCTGAAGGTATAAACCACTAATTGCATAGGATCTAATTTAATTCTGAAGACATATGCCTTAATTCAATAGGCTCTAATTTAATTCTGAAGGTATATGCCCGTAGTTCCATATTATCTAAGTTAATTCTGAATCTATATGCCTTTAATTCCATAGGATCTGAGTTAATTCTGAAGGCTTATGCCTTAATTCCATGGGATCTAAGTTGATTGTGAAGGCATATGTCTTAATTATGTAGGGTTTAAGTTAATTCTGAAGTCATATGCCTTAATTCCATTAGATCTAACTTAATTCTGAAGGCATATGCTTTAATTATGCAGGGTCTAAGTTAATTGTGAAGGCATATGACTTAATCATATAGGTTCTAAGTTAATTCTTAACGAATATGCCTTAATTATGTAGGGTCTAAGTTCATTTTGAAGGCATATTACTTGACTATGTAGGGTCTAAGTTAATTCTGAAGGTATATACCTTCATTCTATAGGATGTGAGTTAATTCTGAAGGCATATGCCTTTCATTCCATAGGATCTAAGTTAATTAAGAAGGCATAAGCCTATTTTATGTGGGATCTAAGTTAATTATGAAAGCATATGCCTTAATTGCATTGGATCTAAGTTAATTCTGAGGGACTATGCCTTAATTAAGTTGCATTTAAGTTAATTCTGAAGGCATATGCCTTAATTACATAGGATTAAAGATAATTCTGAAGGCATATGCCTTAATTATGTAGAGTCGAAGTTAATTCTAAAGGCTTATGCCTTAATTACGTAGGGTGTAAGTTAATTCTGAAGGCTTATGCCTTAATTGTATAGGATCTGAATTAATTATAAAGGCATACGCCTTAATTGCATAGGGTTGAAGTTAATTCTGAAGATTTATGCCTTAATTCCATACAATCTCAGTTAATTCTGAAGGCACAAGCCACTAATTGCATAGCACCTAAGTTAATTCTGAAGGCATATGCCTTACATCCGTAGGCTCTAATTTAATTCTGAAGGTATATGGCTTTAATTACAAAGGATCTAAGTTAATTCTCAGCGAATATGCCTTAATTCCATAGCATCTAAGTTAATTCTGAAGGTATCTGCCTAAATTATATAGGTTCTATGTTAATTATGAAGTATATCCCTTAATTCCATAGCACCTAAGTTAATTGTAAATGCGTATACCTTAATTATGTAGGGTCTAAGTTAATTCTGAAGGCATATGCCTGAATTATGTAGAATCTAAGTTAATTCTGAAGGCATATGGCTTAATCCATAGGATGTTGTTTAAATCTGAAGGTAAATGCGTTTAATTCCATAGGATCGGAGTTAATTCTGATGGTGTATGCCTTAATTATATAGGTTCTATGTTTATTCTGAAGGTATAAACCACTAATTGCATAGGATCTAAGTTAATTCTGAAGACATATGCCTTAATTCAATAGGCTCTAATTTAATTCTGAATCTATATGCCTTTAATTCCGTAGGATCTGAGTTAATTCTGAAGGCTTATGCCTTAATTCCATGGGATCTAAGTTAATTGTGAAGGCATATGCCTTAATTATGTAGGGTTTAAGTTAATTCTGAAGTCATATGCCATAATTCCATTAGATCTAACTTAATTCTGAAGGCATATGCTTTAGTTATGCAGGGTCTAAGTTAATTGTGAAGGCATATGCCTTAATTCCATGGGGTCTCAGTTAATTCTGAAGGTATATGGCTTAATTCCATAGCGTCTCAGTTAATTGTGAAGGCATATGACTTAATTATATAGGTTCTAAGTTAATTCTTAACGAATATGCCTTAATTATGTAGGGTCTAAGTTCATTTAGAAGGCATATTACTTGACTATGTAGGGTCTAAGTTAATTCTGAAGTTATATACCTTCATTCTATCGGATCTGAGTTAATTCTGAAGGCATACGCCTTTCATTCCATAGGATCTAAGTTAATTAAGAAGGCATAAGCCTATTTTATGTGGGATCTAAGTTAATTATGAAAGCATATGCCTTAATTGCATTGGATCTAAGTTAATTCTGAGGGACTATGCCTTAATTAAGTTGCATTTAAGTTAATTCTGAAGGCATATGCCTTACATCCGTAGGCTCTAATTTAATTATGAAGGTATATGGCTTTAATTACAAAGGATCTAAGTTAATTCTCAGCGAATATGCCTTAATTCCATAGCATCTAAGTTAACTCTGAAGGCATATGCCTTAATTATGTAGCGTCTAAGTTAATTCTGTAGCCATATGCCATTAATTGCCACGGATCTAAGATAATTGTGAAGGCATATGCCTTAATTCCATGGGATCTAAGTTAATTCTGAAGGCATATGCCTGAATTATGTAGAATCTAAGTTAATTCTGGAGGCATATGCCTTATTTTCATAGTATCTAAGTTAATTGTGAAGGCATATGCCTTTAATTCCATAGGGTCTGAGTTAGTTCTGAAGGCATATGCCTGAATTATGTAGTATCTAAGTTAATTGTGAAGTTATATGCCTTAATTCCATGGGATTAAACTTTATTCTGAAGGTATAGGCCTTAGTTATGTAGGGTCTAAGTTAATTCTGATGGCATATGCCTTAATTCCATAAGATCTAAGTTAATTCTCAAGGCATATGCCTTAATTACGTATGTTGTAAGTTAAGTCTGAAGGCATTTGCATTAATTCCATAGGATCTCAGTTAATTCTGAAGGCGTATGCCTTAATTATGTGGGGTCTGAGTTAATTCTGAAGGCATATGCCTTAATTCCATAGGATCTAAGTTAATTATGCAAGCATATGCTTAATTATGTAGAATCTATGTTAATTCTGAAGGCATATGCCTTAATTCCATAGCATCTAAGTTAATTCTGAAGGTATCTGCCTAAATTATATAGGTTCTATGTTAATTATGAAGTATATCCCTTAATTCCATAGCATCTAAGTTAATTGTAAATGCGTATACCTTAATTATGTAGGGTCTAAGTTAATTCTGAAGGCATATGCCTTAATTATGTAGAATCTAAGTTAATTCTGAAGGCATATGGCTTAATCCATAGGATGTTGTTTAAATCTGAAGGTAAATGCGTTTAATTCCATAGGATCGGAGTTAATTCTGATGGTGTATGCCTTAATTATATAGGTTCTATGTTTATTCTGAAGGTATAAACCACTAATTGCATAGGATCTAATTTAATTCTGAAGACATATGCCTTAATTCAATAGGCTCTAATTTAATTCTGAAGGTATATGCCCGTAGTTCCATATTATCTAAGTTAATTCTGAATCTATATGCCTTTAATTCCATAGGATCTGAGTTAATTCTGAAGGCTTATGCCTTAATTCCATGGGATCTAAGTTGATTGTGAAGGCATATGTCTTAATTATGTAGGGTTTAAGTTAATTCTGAAGTCATATGCCTTAATTCCATTAGATCTAACTTAATTCTGAAGGCATATGCTTTAATTATGCAGGGTATACGTTAATTGTGAAGGCATATGACTTAATCATATAGGTTCTAAGTTAATTCTTAACGAATATGCCTTAATTATGTAGGGTCTAAGTTCATTTAGAAGGCATATTACTTGACTATGTAGGGTCTAAGTTAATTCTGAAGGTATATACCTTCATTCTATAGGATGTGAGTTAATTCTGAAGGCATATGCCTTTCATTCCATAGGATCTAAGTTAATTAAGAAGGCATAAGCCTATTTTATGTGGGATCTAAGTTAATTATGAAAGCATATGCCTTAATTGCATTGGATCTAAGTTAATTCTGAGGGACTATGCCTTAATTAAGTTGCATTTAAGTTAATTCTGAAGGCATATGCCTTAATTACATAGGATTAAAGATAATTCTGAAGGCATATGCCTTAATTATGTAGAGTCGAAGTTAATTCTAAAGGCTTATGCCTTAATTACGTAGGGTGTAAGTTAATTCTGAAGGCTTATGCCTTAATTGTATAGGATCTGAATTAATTATAAAGGCATACGCCTTAATTGCATAGGGTTGAAGTTAATTCTGAAGATTTATGCCTTAATTCCATACAATCTCAGTTAATTCTGAAGGCACAAGCCACTAATTGCATAGCACCTAAGTTAATTCTGAAGGCATATGCCTTACATCCGTAGGCTCTAATTTAATTCTGAAGGTATATGGCTTTAATTACAAAGGATCTAAGTTAATTCTCAGCGAATATGCCTTAATTCCATAGCATCTAAGTTAATTCTGAAGGTATCTGCCTAAATTATATAGGTTCTATGTTAATTATGAAGTATATCCCTTAATTCCATAGCACCTAAGTTAATTGTAAATGCGTATACCTTAATTATGTAGGGTCTAAGTTAATTCTGAAGGCATATGCCTGAATTATGTAGAATCTAAGTTAATTCTGAAGGCATATGGCTTAATCCATAGGATGTTGTTTAAATCTGAAGGTAAATGCGTTTAATTCCATAGGATCGGAGTTAATTCTGATGGTGTATGCCTTAATTATATAGGTTCTATGTTTATTCTGAAGGTATAAACCACTAATTGCATAGGATCTAAGTTAATTCTGAAGACATATGCCTTAATTCAATAGGCTCTAATTTAATTCTGAATCTATATGCCTTTAATTCCGTAGGATCTGAGTTAATTCTGAAGGCTTATGCCTTAATTCCATGGGATCTAAGTTAATTGTGAAGGCATATGCCTTAATTATGTAGGGTTTAAGTTAATTCTGAAGTCATATGCCATAATTCCATTAGATCTAACTTAATTCTGAAGGCATATGCTTTAGTTATGCAGGGTCTAAGTTAATTGTGAAGGCATATGCCTTAATTCCATGGGGTCTCAGTTAATTCTGAAGGTATATGGCTTAATTCCATAGCGTCTCAGTTAATTGTGAAGGCATATGACTTAATTATATAGGTTCTAAGTTAATTCTTAACGAATATGCCTTAATTATGTAGGGTCTAAGTTCATTTAGAAGGCATATTACTTGACTATGTAGGGTCTAAGTTAATTCTGAAGGTATATACCTTCATTCTATCGGATCTGAGTTAATTCTGAAGGCATATGCCTTTCATTCCATAGGATCTAAGTTAATTCTGAAGGCATAAGCCTATTTTATGTGGGATCTAAGTTAATTATGAAAGCATATGCCTTAATTGCATTGGATCTAAGTTAATTCTGAGGGACTATGCCTTAATTAAGTTGCATTTAAGTTAATTCTGAAGGCATATGCCTTACATCCGTAGGCTCTAATTTAATTATGAAGGTATATGGCTTTAATTACAAAGGATCTAAGTTAATTCTCAGCGAATATGCCTTAATTCCATAGCATCTAAGTTAACTCTGAAGGCATATGCCTTAATTATGTAGCGTCTAAGTTAATTCTGTAGCCATATGCCATTAATTGCCACGGATCTAAGATAATTGTGAAGGCATATGCCTTAATTCCATGGGATCTAAGTTAATTCTGAAGGCATATGCCTGAATTATGTAGAATCTAAGTTAATTCTGGAGGCATATGCCTTATTTTCATAGTATCTAAGTTAATTGTGAAGGCATATGCCTTTAATTCCATAGGGTCTGAGTTAGTTCTGAAGGCATATGCCTGAATTATGTAGTATCTAAGTTAATTGTGAAGTTATATGCCTTAATTCCATGGGATTAAACTTTATTCTGAAGGTATAGGCCTTAGTTATGTAGGGTCTAAGTTAATTCTGATGGCATATGCCTTAATTCCATAAGATCTAAGTTAATTCTCAAGGCATATGCCTTAATTACGTATGTTGTAAGTTAAGTCTGAAGGCATTTGCATTAATTCCATAGGATCTCAGTTAATTCTGAAGGCGTATGCCTTAATTATGTGGGGTCTGAGTTAATTCTGAAGGCATATGCCTTAATTCCATAGGATCTAAGTTAATTATGCAAGCATATGCTTAATTATGTAGAATCTATGTTAATTCTGAAGGCATATGCCTTAATTCCATAGCATCTAAGTTAATTCTGAAGGTATCTGCCTAAATTATATAGGTTCTATGTTAATTATGAAGTATATCCCTTAATTCCATAGCATCTAAGTTAATTGTAAATGCGTATACCTTAATTATGTAGGGTCTAAGTTAATTCTGAAGGCATATGCCTGAATTATGTAGAATCTAAGTTAATTCTGAAGGCATATGGCTTAATCCATAGGATGTTGTTTAAATCTGAAGGTAAATGCGTTTAATTCCATAGGATCGGAGTTAATTCTGATGGTGTATGCCTTAATTATATAGGTTCTATGTTTATTCTGAAGGTATAAACCACTAATTGCATAGGATCTAATTTAATTCTGAAGACATATGCCTTAATTCAATAGGCTCTAATTTAATTCTGAAGGTATATGCCCGTAGTTCCATATTATCTAAGTTAATTCTGAATCTATATGCCTTTAATTCCATAGGATCTGAGTTAATTCTGAAGGCTTATGCCTTAATTCCATGGGATCTAAGTTGATTGTGAAGGCATATGTCTTAATTATGTAGGGTTTAAGTTAATTCTGAAGTCATATGCCTTAATTCCATTAGATCTAACTTAATTCTGAAGGCATATGCTTTAATTATGCAGGGTATACGTTAATTGTGAAGGCATATGACTTAATCATATAGGTTCTAAGTTAATTCTTAACGAATATGCCTTAATTATGTAGGGTCTAAGTTCATTTAGAAGGCATATTACTTGACTATGTAGGGTCTAAGTTAATTCTGAAGGTATATACCTTCATTCTATAGGATGTGAGTTAATTCTGAAGGCATATGCCTTTCATTCCATAGGATCTAAGTTAATTAAGAAGGCATAAGCCTATTTTATGTGGGATCTAAGTTAATTATGAAAGCATATGCCTTAATTGCATTGGATCTAAGTTAATTCTGAGGGACTATGCCTTAATTAAGTTGCATTTAAGTTAATTCTGAAGGCATATGCCTTAATTACATAGGATTAAAGATAATTCTGAAGGCATATGCCTTAATTATGTAGAGTCGAAGTTAATTCTAAAGGCTTATGCCTTAATTATGTAGGGTGTAAGTTAATTCTGAAGGCTTATGCCTTAATTGTATAGGATCTGAATTAATTATAAAGGCATACGCCTTAATTGCATAGGGTTGAAGTTAATTCTGAAGATTTATGCCTTAATTCCATACAATCTCAGTTAATTCTGAAGGCACAAGCCACTAATTGCATAGCACCTAAGTTAATTCTGAAGGCATATGCCTTACTTCCGTAGGCTCTAATTTAATTCTGAAGGTATATGGCTTTAATTACAAAGGATCTAAGTTAATTCTCAGCGAATATGCCTTAATTCCATAGCATCTAAGTTAATTCTGAAGGTATCTGCCTAAATTATATAGGTTCTATGTTAATTATGAAGTATATCCCTTAATTCCATAGCACCTAAGTTAATTGTAAATGCGTATACCTTAATTATGTAGGGTCTAAGTTAATTCTGAAGGCATATGCCTGAATTATGTAGAATCTAAGTTAATTCTGAAGGCATATGGCTTAATCCATAGGATGTTGTTTAAATCTGAAGGTAAATGCGTTTAATTCCATAGGATCGGAGTTAATTCTGATGGTGTATGCCTTAATTATATAGGTTCTATGTTTATTCTGAAGGTATAAACCACTAATTGCATAGGATCTAATTTAATTCTGAAGACATATGCCTTAATTCAATAGGCTCTAATTTAATTCTGAAGGTATATGCCCGTAGTTCCATATTATCTAAGTTAATTCTGAATCTATATGCCTTTAATTCCATAGGATCTGAGTTAATTCTGAAGGCTTATGCCTTAATTCCATGGGATCTAAGTTGATTGTGAAGGCATATGTCTTAATTATGTAGGGTTTAAGTTAATTCTGAAGTCATATGCCTTAATTCCATTAGATCTAACTTAATTCTGAAGGCATATGCTTTAATTATGCAGGGTATACGTTAATTGTGAAGGCATATGACTTAATCATATAGGTTCTAAGTTAATTCTTAACGAATATGCCTTAATTATGTAGGGTCTAAGTTCATTTTGAAGGCATATTACTTGACTATGTAGGGTCTAAGTTAATTCTGAAGGTATATACCTTCATTCTATAGGATGTGAGTTAATTCTGAAGGCATATGCCTTTCATTCCATAGGATCTAAGTTAATTAAGAAGGCATAAGCCTATTTTATGTGGGATCTAAGTTAATTATGAAAGCATATGCCTTAATTGCATTGGATCTAAGTTAATTCTGAGGGACTATGCCTTAATTAAGTTGCATTTAAGTTAATTCTGAAGGCATATGCCTTAATTACATAGGATTAAAGATAATTCTGAAGGCATATGCCTTAATTATGTAGAGTCGAAGTTAATTCTAACGGCTTATGCCTTAATTACGTAGGGTGTAAGTTAATTCTGAAGGCTTATGCCTTAATTGTATAGGATCTGAATTAATTATAAAGGCATACGCCTTAATTGCATAGGGTTGAAGTTAATTCTGAAGATTTATGCCTTAATTCCATACAATCTCAGTTAATTCTGAAGGCACATGCCACTAATAGCATAGCACCTAAGTTAATTCTGAAGGCATATGCCTTACTTCCGTAGGCTCTAATTTAATTCTGAAGGTATATGGCTTTAATTACAAAGGATCTAAGTTAATTCTCAGCGAATATGCCTTAATTCCATAGCATCTAAGTTAATTCTGAAGGTATCTGCCTAAATTATATAGGTTCTATGTTAATTATGAAGTATATCCCTTAATTCCATAGCACCTAAGTTAATTGTAAATGCGTATACCTTAATTATGTAGGGTCTAAGTTAATTCTGAAGGCATATGGCTTAATCCATAGGATGTTGTTTAAATCTGAAGGTAAATGCGTTTAATTCCATAGGATCGGAGTTAATTCTGATGGTGTATGCCTTAATTATATAGGTTCTATGTTTATTCTGAAGGTATAAACCACTAATTGCATAGGATCTAAGTTAATTCTGAAGACATATGCCTTAATTCAATAGGCTCTAATTTAATTCTGAATCTATATGCCTTTAATTCCGTAGGATCTGAGTTAATTCTGAAGGCTTATGCCTTAATTCCATGGGATCTAAGTTAATTGTGAAGGCATATGCCTTAATTATGTAGGGTTTAAGTTAATTCTGAAGTCATATGCCATAATTCCATTAGATCTAACTTAATTCTGAAGGCATATGCTTTAGTTATGCAGGGTCTAAGTTAATTGTGAAGGCATATGCCTTAATTCCATGGGGTCTCAGTTAATTCTGAAGGTATATGGCTTAATTCCATAGCGTCTCAGTTAATTGTGAAGGCATATGACTTAATTATATAGGTTCTAAGTTAATTCTTAACGAATATGCCTTAATTATGTAGGGTCTAAGTTCATTTAGAAGGCATATTACTTGACTATGTAGGGTCTAAGTTAATTCTGAAGGTATATACCTTCATTCTATCGGATCTGAGTTAATTCTGAAGGCATATGCCTTTCATTCCATAGGATCTAAGTTAATTAAGAAGGCATAAGCCTATTTTATGTGGGATCTAAGTTAATTATGAAAGCATATGCCTTAATTGCATTGGATCTAAGTTAATTCTGAGGGACTATGCCTTAATTAAGTTGCATTTAAGTTAATTCTGAAGGCATATGCCTTACATCCGTAGGCTCTAATTTAATTATGAAGGTATATGGCTTTAATTACAAAGGATCTAAGTTAATTCTCAGCGAATATGCCTTAATTCCATAGCATCTAAGTTAACTCTGAAGGCATATGCCTTAATTATGTAGCGTCTAAGTTAATTCTGTAGCCATATGCCATTAATTGCCACGGATCTAAGATAATTGTGAAGGCATATGCCTTAATTCCATGGGATCTAAGTTAATTCTGAAGGCATATGCCTGAATTATGTAGAATCTAAGTTAATTCTGGAGGCATATGCCTTATTTTCATAGTATCTAAGTTAATTGTGAAGGCATATGCCTTTAATTCCATAGGGTCTGAGTTAGTTCTGAAGGCATATGCCTGAATTATGTAGTATCTAAGTTAATTGTGAAGTTATATGCCTTAATTCCATGGGATTAAACTTTATTCTGAAGGTATAGGCCTTAGTTATGTAGGGTCTAAGTTAATTCTGATGGCATATGCCTTAATTCCATAAGATCTAAGTTAATTCTCAAGGCATATGCCTTAATTTCGTATGTTGTAAGTTAAGTCTGAAGGCATTTGCATTAATTCCATAGGATCTCAGTTAATTCTGAAGGCGTATGCCTTAATTATGTGGGGTCTGAGTTAATTCTGAAGGCATATGCCTTAATTCCATAGGATCTAAGTTAATTATGCAAGCATATGCTTAATTATGTAGAATCTATGTTAATTCTGAAGGCATATGCCTTAATTCCATAGCATCTAAGTTAATTCTGAAGGTATCTGCCTAAATTATATAGGTTCTATGTTAATTATGAAGTATATCCCTTAATTCCATAGCATCTAAGTTAATTGTAAATGCGTATACCTTAATTATGTAGGGTCTAAGTTAATTCTGAAGGCATATGCCTTAATTATGTAGAATCTAAGTTAATTCTGAAGGCATATGGCTTAATCCATAGGATGTTGTTTAAATCTGAAGGTAAATGCGTTTAATTCCATAGGATCGGAGTTAATTCTGATGGTGTATGCCTTAATTATATAGGTTCTATGTTTATTCTGAAGGTATAAACCACTAATTGCATAGGATCTAATTTAATTCTGAAGACATATGCCTTAATTCAATAGGCTCTAATTTAATTCTGAAGGTATATGCCCGTAGTTCCATATTATCTAAGTTAATTCTGAATCTATATGCCTTTAATTCCATAGGATCTGAGTTAATTCTGAAGGCTTATGCCTTAATTCCATGGGATCTAAGTTGATTGTGAAGGCATATGTCTTAATTATGTAGGGTTTAAGTTAATTCTGAAGTCATATGCCTTAATTCCATTAGATCTAACTTAATTCTGAAGGCATATGCTTTAATTATGCAGGGTATACGTTAATTGTGAAGGCATATGACTTAATCATATAGGTTCTAAGTTAATTCTTAACGAATATGCCTTAATTATGTAGGGTCTAAGTTCATTTAGAAGGCATATTACTTGACTATGTAGGGTCTAAGTTAATTCTGAAGGTATATACCTTCATTCTATAGGATGTGAGTTAATTCTGAAGGCATATGCCTTTCATTCCATAGGATCTAAGTTAATTAAGAAGGCATAAGCCTATTTTATGTGGGATCTAAGTTAATTATGAAAGCATATGCCTTAATTGCATTGGATCTAAGTTAATTCTGAGGGACTATGCCTTAATTAAGTTGCATTTAAGTTAATTCTGAAGGCATATGCCTTAATTACATAGGATTAAAGATAATTCTGAAGGCATATGCCTTAATTATGTAGAGTCGAAGTTAATTCTAAAGGCTTATGCCTTAATTACGTAGGGTGTAAGTTAATTCTGAAGGCTTATGCCTTAATTGTATAGGATCTGAATTAATTATAAAGGCATACGCCTTAATTGCATAGGGTTGAAGTTAATTCTGAAGATTTATGCCTTAATTCCATACAATCTCAGTTAATTCTGAAGGCACAAGCCACTAATTGCATAGCACCTAAGTTAATTCTGAAGGCATATGCCTTACATCCGTAGGCTCTAATTTAATTCTGAAGGTATATGGCTTTAATTACAAAGGATCTAAGTTAATTCTCAGCGAATATGCCTTAATTCCATAGCATCTAAGTTAATTCTGAAGGTATCTGCCTAAATTATATAGGTTCTATGTTAATTATGAAGTATATCCCTTAATTCCATAGCACCTAAGTTAATTGTAAATGCGTATACCTTAATTATGTAGGGTCTAAGTTAATTCTGAAGGCATATGCCTGAATTATGTAGAATCTAAGTTAATTCTGAAGGCATATGGCTTAATCCATAGGATGTTGTTTAAATCTGAAGGTAAATGCGTTTAATTCCATAGGATCGGAGTTAATTCTGATGGTGTATGCCTTAATTATATAGGTTCTATGTTTATTCTGAAGGTATAAACCACTAATTGCATAGGATCTAATTTAATTCTGAAGACATATGCCTTAATTCAATAGGCTCTAATTTAATTCTGAATCTATATGCCTTTAATTCCATAGGATCTGAGTTAATTCTGAAGGCTTATGCCTTAATTCCATGGGATCTAAGTTAATTGTGAAGGCATATGCCTTAATTATGTAGGGTTTAAGTTAATTCTGAAGTCATATGCCATAATTCCATTAGATCTAACTTAATTCTGAAGGCATATGCTTTAGTTATGCAGGGTCTAAGTTAATTGTGAAGGCATATGCCTTAATTCCATGGGGTCTCAGTTAATTCTGAAGGTATATGGCTTAATTCCATAGCGTCTCAGTTAATTGTGAAGGCATATGACTTAATTATATAGGTTCTAAGTTAATTCTTAACGAATATGCCTTAATTATGTAGGGTCTAAGTTCATTTTGAAGGCATATTACTTGACTATGTAGGGTCTAAGTTAATTCTGAAGGTATATACCTTCATTCTATCGGATCTGAGTTAATTCTGAAGGCATATGCCTTTCATTCCATAGGATCTAAGTTAATTCTGAAGGCATAAGCCTATTTTATGTGGGATCTAAGTTAATTATGAAAGCATATGCCTTAATTGCATTGGATCTAAGTTAATTCTGAGGGACTATGCCTTAATTAAGTTGCATTTAAGTTAATTCTGAAGGCATATGCCTTACATCCGTAGGCTCTAATTTAATTATGAAGGTATATGGCTTTAATTACAAAGGATCTAAGTTAATTCTCAGCGAATATGCCTTAATTCCATAGCATCTAAGTTAACTCTGAAGGCATATGCCTTAATTATGTAGCGTCTAAGTTAATTCTGTAGCCATATGCCATTAATTGCCACGGATCTAAGATAATTGTGAAGGCATATGCCTTAATTCCATGGGATCTAAGTTAATTCTGAAGGCATATGCCTGAATTATGTAGAATCTAAGTTAATTCTGGAGGCATATGCCTTATTTTCATAGTATCTAAGTTAATTGTGAAGGCATATGCCTTTAATTCCATAGGGTCTGAGTTAGTTCTGAAGGCATATGCCTGAATTATGTAGTATCTAAGTTAATTGTGAAGTTATATGCCTTAATTCCATGGGATTAAACTTTATTCTGAAGGTATAGGCCTTAGTTATGTAGGGTCTAAGTTAATTCTGATGGCATATGCCTTAATTCCATAAGATCTAAGTTAATTCTCAAGGCATATGCCTTAATTACGTATGTTGTAAGTTAAGTCTGAAGGCATTTGCATTAATTCCATAGGATCTCAGTTAATTCTGAAGGCGTATGCCTTAATTATGTGGGGTCTGAGTTAATTCTGAAGGCATATGCCTTAATTCCATAGGATCTAAGTTAATTATGCAAGCATATGCTTAATTATGTAGAATCTATGTTAATTCTGAAGGCATATGCCTTAATTCCATAGCATCTAAGTTAATTCTGAAGGTATCTGCCTAAATTATATAGGTTCTATGTTAATTATGAAGTATATCCCTTAATTCCATAGCATCTAAGTTAATTGTAAATGCGTATACCTTAATTATGTAGGGTCTAAGTTAATTCTGAAGGCATATGCCTGAATTATGTAGAATCTAAGTTAATTCTGAAGGCATATGGCTTAATCCATAGGATGTTGTTTAAATCTGAAGGTAAATGCGTTTAATTCCATAGGATCGGAGTTAATTCTGATGGTGTATGCCTTAATTATATAGGTTCTATGTTTATTCTGAAGGTATAAACCACTAATTGCATAGGATCTAATTTAATTCTGAAGACATATGCCTTAATTCAATAGGCTCTAATTTAATTCTGAAGGTATATGCCCGTAGTTCCATATTATCTAAGTTAATTCTGAATCTATATGCCTTTAATTCCATAGGATCTGAGTTAATTCTGAAGGCTTATGCCTTAATTCCATGGGATCTAAGTTGATTGTGAAGGCATATGTCTTAATTATGTAGGGTTTAAGTTAATTCTGAAGTCATATGCCTTAATTCCATTAGATCTAACTTAATTCTGAAGGCATATGCTTTAATTATGCAGGGTATACGTTAATTGTGAAGGCATATGACTTAATCATATAGGTTCTAAGTTAATTCTTAACGAATATGCCTTAATTATGTAGGGTCTAAGTTCATTTAGAAGGCATATTACTTGACTATGTAGGGTCTAAGTTAATTCTGAAGGTATATACCTTCATTCTATAGGATGTGAGTTAATTCTGAAGGCATATGCCTTTCATTCCATAGGATCTAAGTTAATTAAGAAGGCATAAGCCTATTTTATGTGGGATCTAAGTTAATTATGAAAGCATATGCCTTAATTGCATTGGATCTAAGTTAATTCTGAGGGACTATGCCTTAATTAAGTTGCATTTAAGTTAATTCTGAAGGCATATGCCTTAATTACATAGGATTAAAGATAATTCTGAAGGCATATGCCTTAATTATGTAGAGTCGAAGTTAATTCTAAAGGCTTATGCCTTAATTATGTAGGGTGTAAGTTAATTCTGAAGGCTTATGCCTTAATTGTATAGGATCTGAATTAATTATAAAGGCATACGCCTTAATTGCATAGGGTTGAAGTTAATTCTGAAGATTTATGCCTTAATTCCATACAATCTCAGTTAATTCTGAAGGCACAAGCCACTAATTGCATAGCACCTAAGTTAATTCTGAAGGCATATGCCTTACTTCCGTAGGCTCTAATTTAATTCTGAAGGTATATGGCTTTAATTACAAAGGATCTAAGTTAATTCTCAGCGAATATGCCTTAATTCCATAGCATCTAAGTTAATTCTGAAGGTATCTGCCTAAATTATATAGGTTCTATGTTAATTATGAAGTATATCCCTTAATTCCATAGCACCTAAGTTAATTGTAAATGCGTATACCTTAATTATGTAGGGTCTAAGTTAATTCTGAAGGCATATGCCTTAATTATGTAGAATCTAAGTTAATTCTGAAGGCATATGGCTTAATCCATAGGATGTTGTTTAAATCTGAAGGTAAATGCGTTTAATTCCATAGGATCGGAGTTAATTCTGATGGTGTATGCCTTAATTATATAGGTTCTATGTTTATTCTGAAGGTATAAACCACTAATTGCATAGGATCTAATTTAATTCTGAAGACATATGCCTTAATTCAATAGGCTCTAATTTAATTCTGAAGGTATATGCCCGTAGTTCCATATTATCTAAGTTAATTCTGAATCTATATGCCTTTAATTCCATAGGATCTGAGTTAATTCTGAAGGCTTATGCCTTAATTCCATGGGATCTAAGTTGATTGTGAAGGCATATGTCTTAATTATGTAGGGTTTAAGTTAATTCTGAAGTCATATGCCTTAATTCCATTAGATCTAACTTAATTCTGAAGGCATATGCTTTAATTATGCAGGGTCTAAGTTAATTGTGAAGGCATATGACTTAATCATATAGGTTCTAAGTTAATTCTTAACGAATATGCCTTAATTATGTAGGGTCTAAGTTCATTTAGAAGGCATATTACTTGACTATGTAGGGTCTAAGTTAATTCTGAAGGTATATACCTTCATTCTATAGGATGTGAGTTAATTCTGAAGGCATATGCCTTTCATTCCATAGGATCTAAGTTAATTAAGAAGGCATAAGCCTATTTTATGTGGGATCTAAGTTAATTATGAAAGCATATGCCTTAATTGCATTGGATCTAAGTTAATTCTGAGGGACTATGCCTTAATTAAGTTGCATTTAAGTTAATTCTGAAGGCATATGCCTTAATTACATAGGATTAAAGATAATTCTGAAGGCATATGCCTTAATTATGTAGAGTCGAAGTTAATTCTAACGGCTTATGCCTTAATTACGTAGGGTGTAAGTTAATTCTGAAGGCTTATGCCTTAATTGTATAGGATCTGAATTAATTATAAAGGCATACGCCTTAATTGCATAGGGTTGAAGTTAATTCTGAAGATTTATGCCTTAATTCCATACAATCTCAGTTAATTCTGAAGGCACAAGCCACTAATTGCATAGCACCTAAGTTAATTCTGAAGGCATATGCCTTACTTCCGTAGGCTCTAATTTAATTCTGAAGGTATATGGCTTTAATTACAAAGGATCTAAGTTAATTCTCAGCGAATATGCCTTAATTCCATAGCATCTAAGTTAATTCTGAAGGTATCTGCCTAAATTATATAGGTTCTATGTTAATTATGAAGTATATCCCTTAATTCCATAGCACCTAAGTTAATTGTAAATGCGTATACCTTAATTATGTAGGGTCTAAGTTAATTCTGAAGGCATATGGCTTAATCCATAGGATGTTGTTTAAATCTGAAGGTAAATGCGTTTAATTCCATAGGATCGGAGTTAATTCTGATGGTGTATGCCTTAATTATATAGGTTCTATGTTTATTCTGAAGGTATAAACCACTAATTGCATAGGATCTAAGTTAATTCTGAAGACATATGCCTTAATTCAATAGGCTCTAATTTAATTCTGAATCTATATGCCTTTAATTCCGTAGGATCTGAGTTAATTCTGAAGGCTTATGCCTTAATTCCATGGGGTCTCAGTTAATTCTGAAGGTATATGGCTTAATTCCATAGCGTCTCAGTTAATTGTGAAGGCATATGACTTAATTATATAGGTTCTAAGTTAATTCTTAACGAATATGCCTTAATTATGTAGGGTCTAAGTTCATTTTGAAGGCATATTACTTGACTATGTAGGGTCTAAGTTAATTCTGAAGGTATATACCTTCATTCTATCGGATCTGAGTTAATTCTGAAGGCATATGCCTTTCATTCCATAGGATCTAAGTTAATTAAGAAGGCATAAGCCTATTTTATGTGGGATCTAAGTTAATTATGAAAGCATATGCCTTAATTGCATTGGATCTAAGTTAATTCTGAGGGACTATGCCTTAATTAAGTTGCATTTAAGTTAATTCTGAAGGCATATGCCTTACATCCGTAGGCTCTAATTTAATTATGAAGGTATATGGCTTTAATTACAAAGGATCTAAGTTAATTCTCAGCGAATATGCCTTAATTCCATAGCATCTAAGTTAACTCTGAAGGCATATGCCTTAATTATGTAGCGTCTAAGTTAATTCTGTAGCCATATGCCATTAATTGCCACGGATCTAAGATAATTGTGAAGGCATATGCCTTAATTCCATGGGATCTAAGTTAATTCTGAAGGCATATGCCTGAATTATGTAGAATCTAAGTTAATTCTGGAGGCATATGCCTTATTTTCATAGTATCTAAGTTAATTGTGAAGGCATATGCCTTTAATTCCATAGGGTCTGAGTTAGTTCTGAAGGCATATGCCTGAATTATGTAGTATCTAAGTTAATTGTGAAGTTATATGCCTTAATTCCATGGGATTAAACTTTATTCTGAAGGTATAGGCCTTAGTTATGTAGGGTCTAAGTTAATTCTGATGGCATATGCCTTAATTCCATAAGATCTAAGTTAATTCTCAAGGCATATGCCTTAATTACGTATGTTGTAAGTTAAGTCTGAAGGCATTTGCATTAATTCCATAGGATCTCAGTTAATTCTGAAGGCGTATGCCTTAATTATGTGGGGTCTGAGTTAATTCTGAAGGCATATGCCTTAATTCCATAGGATCTAAGTTAATTATGCAAGCATATGCTTAATTATGTAGAATCTATGTTAATTCTGAAGGCATATGCCTTAATTCCATAGCATCTAAGTTAATTCTGAAGGTATCTGCCTAAATTATATAGGTTCTATGTTAATTATGAAGTATATCCCTTAATTCCATAGCATCTAAGTTAATTGTAAATGCGTATACCTTAATTATGTAGGGTCTAAGTTAATTCTGAAGGCATATGCCTGAATTATGTAGAATCTAAGTTAATTCTGAAGGCATATGGCTTAATCCATAGGATGTTGTTTAAATCTGAAGGTAAATGCGTTTAATTCCATAGGATCGGAGTTAATTCTGATGGTGTATGCCTTAATTATATAGGTTCTATGTTTATTCTGAAGGTATAAACCACTAATTGCATAGGATCTAATTTAATTCTGAAGACATATGCCTTAATTCAATAGGCTCTAATTTAATTCTGAAGGTATATGCCCGTAGTTCCATATTATCTAAGTTAATTCTGAATCTATATGCCTTTAATTCCATAGGATCTGAGTTAATTCTGAAGGCTTATGCCTTAATTCCATGGGATCTAAGTTGATTGTGAAGGCATATGTCTTAATTATGTAGGGTTTAAGTTAATTCTGAAGTCATATGCCTTAATTCCATTAGATCTAACTTAATTCTGAAGGCATATGCTTTAATTATGCAGGGTATACGTTAATTGTGAAGGCATATGACTTAATCATATAGGTTCTAAGTTAATTCTTAACGAATATGCCTTAATTATGTAGGGTCTAAGTTCATTTAGAAGGCATATTACTTGACTATGTAGGGTCTAAGTTAATTCTGAAGGTATATACCTTCATTCTATAGGATGTGAGTTAATTCTGAAGGCATATGCCTTTCATTCCATAGGATCTAAGTTAATTAAGAAGGCATAAGCCTATTTTATGTGGGATCTAAGTTAATTATGAAAGCATATGCCTTAATTGCATTGGATCTAAGTTAATTCTGAGGGACTATGCCTTAATTAAGTTGCATTTAAGTTAATTCTGAAGGCATATGCCTTAATTACATAGGATTAAAGATAATTCTGAAGGCATATGCCTTAATTATGTAGAGTCGAAGTTAATTCTAAAGGCTTATGCCTTAATTGTATAGGATCTGAATTAATTATAAAGGCATACGCCTTAATTGCATAGGGTTGAAGTTAATTCTGAAGATTTATGCCTTAATTCCATACAATCTCAGTTAATTCTGAAGGCACAAGCCACTAATTGCATAGCACCTAAGTTAATTCTGAAGGCATATGCCTTACTTCCGTAGGCTCTAATTTAATTCTGAAGGTATATGGCTTTAATTACAAAGGATCTAAGTTAATTCTCAGCGAATATGCCTTAATTCCATAGCATCTAAGTTAATTCTGAAGGTATCTGCCTAAATTATATAGGTTCTATGTTAATTATGAAGTATATCCCTTAATTCCATAGCACCTAAGTTAATTGTAAATGCGTATACCTTAATTATGTAGGGTCTAAGTTAATTCTGAAGGCATATGGCTTAATCCATAGGATGTTGTTTAAATCTGAAGGTAAATGCGTTTAATTCCATAGGATCGGAGTTAATTCTGATGGTGTATGCCTTAATTATATAGGTTCTATGTTTATTCTGAAGGTATAAACCACTAATTGCATAGGATCTAAGTTAATTCTGAAGACATATGCCTTAATTCAATAGGCTCTAATTTAATTCTGAATCTATATGCCTTTAATTCCGTAGGATCTGAGTTAATTCTGAAGGCTTATGCCTTAATTCCATGGGATCTAAGTTAATTGTGAAGGCATATGCCTTAATTATGTAGGGTTTAAGTTAATTCTGAAGTCATATGCCATAATTCCATTAGATCTAACTTAATTCTGAAGGCATATGCTTTAGTTATGCAGGGTCTAAGTTAATTGTGAAGGCATATGCCTTAATTCCATGGGGTCTCAGTTAATTCTGAAGGTATATGGCTTAATTCCATAGCGTCTCAGTTAATTGTGAAGGCATATGACTTAATTATATAGGTTCTAAGTTAATTCTTAACGAATATGCCTTAATTATGTAGGGTCTAAGTTCATTTTGAAGGCATATTACTTGACTATGTAGGGTCTAAGTTAATTCTGAAGGTATATACCTTCATTCTATCGGATCTGAGTTAATTCTGAAGGCATATGCCTTTCATTCCATAGGATCTAAGTTAATTAAGAAGGCATAAGCCTATTTTATGTGGGATCTAAGTTAATTATGAAAGCATATGCCTTAATTGCATTGGATCTAAGTTAATTCTGAGGGACTATGCCTTAATTAAGTTGCATTTAAGTTAATTCTGAAGGCATATGCCTTACATCCGTAGGCTCTAATTTAATTATGAAGGTATATGGCTTTAATTACAAAGGATCTAAGTTAATTCTCAGCGAATATGCCTTAATTCCATAGCATCTAAGTTAACTCTGAAGGCATATGCCTTAATTATGTAGCGTCTAAGTTAATTCTGTAGCCATATGCTATTAATTGCCACGGATCTAAGATAATTGTGAAGGCATATGCCTTAATTCCATGGGATCTAAGTTAATTCTGAAGGCATATGCCTGAATTATGTAGAATCTAAGTTAATTCTGGAGGCATATGCCTTATTTTCATAGTATCTAAGTTAATTGTGAAGGCATATGCCTTTAATTCCATAGGGTCTGAGTTAGTTCTGAAGGCATATGCCTGAATTATGTAGTATCTAAGTTAATTGTGAAGTTATATGCCTTAATTCCATGGGATTAAACTTTATTCTGAAGGTATAGGCCTTAGTTATGTAGGGTCTAAGTTAATTCTGATGGCATATGCCTTAATTCCATAAGATCTAAGTTAATTCTCAAGGCATATGCCTTAATTACGTATGTTGTAAGTTAAGTCTGAAGGCATTTGCATTAATTCCATAGGATCTCAGTTAATTCTGAAGGCGTATGCCTTAATTATGTGGGGTCTGAGTTAATTCTGAAGGCATATGCCTTAATTCCATAGGATCTAAGTTAATTATGCAAGCATATGCTTAATTATGTAGAATCTATGTTAATTCTGAAGGCATATGCCTTAATTCCATAGCATCTAAGTTAATTCTGAAGGTATCTGCCTAAATTATATAGGTTCTATGTTAATTATGAAGTATATCCCTTAATTCCATAGCATCTAAGTTAATTGTAAATGCGTATACCTTAATTATGTAGGGTCTAAGTTAATTCTGAAGGCATATGCCTGAATTATGTAGAATCTAAGTTAATTCTGAAGGCATATGGCTTAATGCATAGGATGTTATTTAAATCTGAAGGTAAATGCGTTTAATTCCATAGGATCGGAGTTAATTCTGATGGTGTATGCCTTAATTATATAGGTTCTATGTTTATTCTGAAGGTATAAACCACTAATTGCATAGGATCTAATTTAATTCTGAAGACATATGCCTTAATTCAATAGGCTCTAATTTAATTCTGAAGGTATATGCCCGTAGTTCCATATTATCTAAGTTAATTCTGAATCTATATGCCTTTAATTCCATAGGATCTGAGTTAATTCTGAAGGCTTATGCCTTAATTCCATGGGATCTAAGTTGATTGTGAAGGCATATGTCTTAATTATGTAGGGTTTATGTTAATTCTGAAGTCATATGCCTTAATTCCATTAGATCTAACTTAATTCTGAAGGCATATGCTTTAATTATGCAGGGTATACGTTAATTGTGAAGGCATATGACATAATCATATAGGTTCTAAGTTAATTCTTAACGAATATGCCTTAATTATGTAGGGTCTAAGTTCATTTTGAAGGCATATTACTTGACTATGTAGGGTCTAAGTTAATTCTGAAGGTATATACCTTCATTCTATAGGATGTGAGTTAATTCTGAAGGCATATGCCTTTCATTCCATAGGATCTAAGTTAATTAAGAAGGCATAAGCCTATTTTATGTGGGATCTAAGTTAATTATGAAAGCATATGCCTTAATTGCATTGGATCTAAGTTAATTCTGAGGGACTATGCCTTAATTAAGTTGCATTTAAGTTAATTCTGAAGGCATATGCCTTAATTACATAGGATTAAAGATAATTCTGAAGGCATATGCCTTAATTATGTAGAGTCGAAGTTAATTCTAAAGGCTTATGCCTTAATTATGTAGGGTGTAAGTTAATTCTGAAGGCTTATGCCTTAATTGTATAGGATCTGAATTAATTATAAAGGCATACGCCTTAATTGCATAGGGTTGAAGTTAATTCTGAAGATTTATGCCTTAATTCCATACAATCTCAGTTAATTCTGAAGGCACATGCCACTAATTGCATAGCACCTAAGTTAATTCTGAAGGCATATGCCTTACTTCCGTAGGCTCTAATTTAATTATGAAGGTATATGGCTTTAATTACAAAGGATCTAAGTTAATTCTCAGCGAATATGCCTTAATTCCATAGCATCTAAGTTAATTCTGAAGGTATCTGCCTAAATTATATAGGTTCTATGTTAATTATGAAGTATATCCCTTAATTCCATAGCACCTAAGTTAATTGTAAATGCGTATACCTTAATTATGTAGGGTCTAAGTTAATTCTGAAGGCATATGCCTTAATTATGTAGAATCTAAGTTAATTCTGAAGGCATATGGCTTAATCCATAGGATGTTGTTTAAATCTGAAGGTAAATGCGTTTAATTCCATAGGATCGGAGTTAATTCTGATGGTGTATGCCTTAATTATATAGGTTCTATGTTTATTCTGAAGGTATAAACCACTAATTGCATAGGATCTAATTTAATTCTGAAGACATATGCCTTAATTCAATAGGCTCTAATTTAATTCTGAATCTATATGCCTTTAATTCCGTAGGATCTGAGTTAATTCTGAAGGCTTATGCCTTAATTCCATGGGATCTAAGTTAATTGTGAAGGCATATGCCTTAATTATGTAGGGTTTAAGTTAATTCTGAAGTCATATGCCATAATTCCATTAGATCTAACTTAATTCTGAAGGCATATGCTTTAGTTATGCAGGGTCTAAGTTAATTGTGAAGGCATATGCCTTAATTCCATGGGGTCTCAGTTAATTCTGAAGGTATATGGCTTAATTCCATAGCGTCTCAGTTAATTGTGAAGGCATATGACTTAATTATATAGGTTCTAAGTTAATTCTTAACGAATATGCCTTAATTATGTAGGGTCTAAGTTCATTGAGAAGGCATATTACTTGACTATGTAGGGTCTAAGTTAATTCTGAAGGTATATACCTTCATTCTATCGGATCTGAGTTAATTCTGAAGGCATATGCCTTTCATTCCATAGGATCTAAGTTAATTCTGAAGGCATAAGCCTATTTTATGTGGGATCTAAGTTAATTATGAAAGCATATGCCTTAATTGCATTGGATCTAAGTTAATTCTGAGGGACTATGCCTTAATTAAGTTGCATTTAAGTTAATTCTGAAGGCATATGCCTTACATCCGTAGGCTCTAATTTAATTATGAAGGTATATGGCTTTAATTACAAAGGATCTAAGTTAATTCTCAGCGAATATGCCTTAATTCCATAGCATCTAAGTTAACTCTGAAGGCATATGCCTTAATTATGTAGCGTCTAAGTTAATTCTGTAGTCATATGCCATTAATTGCCACGGATCTAAGATAATTGTGAAGGCATATGCCTTAATTCCATGGGATCTAAGTTAATTCTGAAGGCATATGCCTGAATTATGTAGAATCTAAGTTAATTCTGGAGGCATATGCCTTATTTTCATAGTATCTAAGTTAATTGTGAAGGCATATGCCTTTAATTCCATAGGGTCTGAGTTAGTTCTGAAGGCATATGCCTGAATTATGTAGTATCTAAGTTAATTGTGAAGTTATATGCCTTAATTCCATGGGATTAAACTTTATTCTGAAGGTATAGGCCTTAGTTATGTAGGGTCTAAGTTAATTCTGATGGCATATGCCTTAATTCCATAAGATCTAAGTTAATTCTCAAGGCATATGCCTTAATTACGTATGTTGTAAGTTAAGTCTGAAGGCATTTGCATTAATTCCATAGGATCTCAGTTAATTCTGAAGGCGTATGCCTTAATTATGTGGGGTCTGAGTTAATTCTGAAGGCATATGCCTTAATTCCATAGGATCTAAGTTAATTATGCAAGCATATGCTTAATTATGTAGAATCTGTGTTAATTCTGAAGGCATATGCCTTAATTCCATAGCATCTAAGTTAATTCTGAAGGTATCTGCCTAAATTATATAGGTTCTATGTTAATTATGAAGTATATCCCTTAATTCCATAGCACCTAAGTTAATTGTAAATGCGTATACCTTAATTATGTAGGGTCTAAGTTAATTCTGAAGGCATATGCCTGAATTATGTAGAATCTAAGTTAATTCTGAAGGCATATGGCTTAATCCATAGGATGTTGTTTAAATCTGAAGGTAAATGCGTTTAATTCCATAGGATCGGAGTTAATTCTGATGGTGTATGCCTTAATTATATAGGTTCTATGTTTATTCTGAAGGTATAAACCACTAATTGCATAGGATCTAATTTAATTCTGAAGACATATGCCTTAATTCAATAGGCTCTAATTTAATTCTGAAGGTATATGCCCGTAGTTCCATATTATCTAAGTTAATTCTGAATCTATATGCCTTTAATTCCATAGGATCTGAGTTAATTCTGAAGGCTTATGCCTTAATTCCATGGGATCTAAGTTGATTGTGAAGGCATATGTCTTAATTATGTAGGGTTTATGTTAATTCTGAAGTCATATGCCTTAATTCCATTAGATCTAACTTAATTCTGAAGGCATATGCTTTAATTATGCAGGGTATACGTTAATTGTGAAGGCATATGACATAATCATATAGGTTCTAAGTTAATTCTTAACGAATATGCCTTAATTATGTAGGGTCTAAGTTCATTTTGAAGGCATATTACTTGACTATGTAGGGTCTAAGTTAATTCTGAAGGTATATACCTTCATTCTATAGGATGTGAGTTAATTCTGAAGGCATATGCCTTTCATTCCATAGGATCTAAGTTAATTAAGAAGGCATAAGCCTATTTTATGTGGGATCTAAGTTAATTATGAAAGCATATGCCTTAATTGCATTGGATCTAAGTTAATTCTGAGGGACTATGCCTTAATTAAGTTGCATTTAAGTTAATTCTGAAGGCATATGCCTTAATTACATAGGATTAAAGATAATTCTGAAGGCATATGCCTTAATTATGTAGAGTCGAAGTTAATTCTAAAGGCTTATGCCTTAATTATGTAGGGTGTAAGTTAATTCTGAAGGCTTATGCCTTAATTGTATAGGATCTGAATTAATTATAAAGGCATACGCCTTAATTGCATAGGGTTGAAGTTAATTCTGAAGATTTATGCCTTAATTCCATACAATCTCAGTTAATTCTGAAGGCACATGCCACTAATTGCATAGCACCTAAGTTAATTCTGAAGGCATATGCCTTACTTCCGTAGGCTCTAATTTAATTATGAAGGTATATGGCTTTAATTACAAAGGATCTAAGTTAATTCTCAGCGAATATGCCTTAATTCCATAGCATCTAAGTTAATTCTGAAGGTATCTGCCTAAATTATATAGGTTCTATGTTAATTATGAAGTATATCCCTTAATTCCATAGCACCTAAGTTAATTGTAAATGCGTATACCTTAATTATGTAGGGTCTAAGTTAATTCTGAAGGCATATGCCTTAATTATGTAGAATCTAAGTTAATTCTGAAGGCATATGGCTTAATCCATAGGATGTTGTTTAAATCTGAAGGTAAATGCGTTTAATTCCATAGGATCGGAGTTAATTCTGATGGTGTATGCCTTAATTATATAGGTTCTATGTTTATTCTGAAGGTATAAACCACTAATTGCATAGGATCTAAGTTAATTCTGAAGACATATGCCTTAATTCAATAGGCTCTAATTTAATTCTGAATCTATATGCCTTTAATTCCGTAGGATCTGAGTTAATTCTGAAGGCTTATGCCTTAATTCCATGGGATCTAAGTTAATTGTGAAGGCATATGCCTTAATTATGTAGGGTTTAAGTTAATTCTGAAGTCATATGCCATAATTCCATTAGATCTAACTTAATTCTGAAGGCATATGCTTTAGTTATGCAGGGTCTAAGTTAATTGTGAAGGCATATGCCTTAATTCCATGGGGTCTCAGTTAATTCTGAAGGTATATGGCTTAATTCCATAGCGTCTCAGTTAATTGTGAAGGCATATGACTTAATTATATAGGTTCTAAGTTAATTCTTAACGAATATGCCTTAATTATGTAGGGTCTAAGTTCATTGAGAAGGCATATTACTTGACTATGTAGGGTCTAAGTTAATTCTGAAGGTATATACCTTCATTCTATCGGATCTGAGTTAATTCTGAAGGCATATGCCTTTCATTCCATAGGATCTAAGTTAATTCTGAAGGCATAAGCCTATTTTATGTGGGATCTAAGTTAATTATGAAAGCATATGCCTTAATTGCATTGGATCTAAGTTAATTCTGAGGGACTATGCCTTAATTAAGTTGCATTTAAGTTAATTCTGAAGGCATATGCCTTACATCCGTAGGCTCTAATTTAATTATGAAGGTATATGGCTTTAATTACAAAGGATCTAAGTTAATTCTCAGCGAATATGCCTTAATTCCATAGCATCTAAGTTAACTCTGAAGGCATATGCCTTAATTATGTAGCGTCTAAGTTAATTCTGTAGTCATATGCCATTAATTGCCACGGATCTAAGATAATTGTGAAGGCATATGCCTTAATTCCATGGGATCTAAGTTAATTCTGAAGGCATATGCCTGAATTATGTAGAATCTAAGTTAATTCTGGAGGCATATGCCTTATTTTCATAGTATCTAAGTTAATTGTGAAGGCATATGCCTTTAATTCCATAGGGTCTGAGTTAGTTCTGAAGGCATATGCCTGAATTATGTAGTATCTAAGTTAATTGTGAAGTTATATGCCTTAATTCCATGGGATTAAACTTTATTCTGAAGGTATAGGCCTTAGTTATGTAGGGTCTAAGTTAATTCTGATGGCATATGCCTTAATTCCATAAGATCTAAGTTAATTCTCAAGGCATATGCCTTAATTACGTATGTTGTAAGTTAAGTCTGAAGGCATTTGCATTAATTCCATAGGATCTCAGTTAATTCTGAAGGCGTATGCCTTAATTATGTGGGGTCTGAGTTAATTCTGAAGGCATATGCCTTAATTCCATAGGATCTAAGTTAATTATGCAAGCATATGCTTAATTATGTAGAATCTGTGTTAATTCTGAAGGCATATGCCTTAATTCCATAGCATCTAAGTTAATTCTGAAGGTATCTGCCTAAATTATATAGGTTCTATGTTAATTATGAAGTATATCCCTTAATTCCATAGCACCTAAGTTAATTGTAAATGCGTATACCTTAATTATGTAGGGTCTAAGTTAATTCTGAAGGCATATGCCTGAATTATGTAGAATCTAAGTTAATTCTGAAGGCATATGGCTTAATCCATAGGATGTTGTTTAAATCTGAAGGTAAATGCGTTTAATTCCATAGGATCGGAGTTAATTCTGATGGTGTATGCCTTAATTATATAGGTTCTATGTTTATTCTGAAGGTATAAACCACTAATTGCATAGGATCTAATTTAATTCTGAAGACATATGCCTTAATTCAATAGGCTCTAATTTAATTCTGAAGGTATATGCCCGTAGTTCCATATTATCTAAGTTAATTCTGAATCTATATGCCTTTAATTCCATAGGATCTGAGTTAATTCTGAAGGCTTATGCCTTAATTCCATGGGATCTAAGTTGATTGTGAAGGCATATGTCTTAATTATGTAGGGTTTAAGTTAATTCTGAAGTCATATGCCTTAATTCCATTAGATCTAACTTAATTCTGAAGGCATATGCTTTAATTATGCAGGGTATACGTTAATTGTGAAGGCATATGACTTAATCATATAGGTTCTAAGTTAATTCTTAACGAATATGCCTTAATTATGTAGGGTCTAAGTTCATTTTGAAGGCATATTACTTGACTATGTAGGGTCTAAGTTAATTCTGAAGGTATATACCTTCATTCTATAGGATGTGAGTTAATTCTGAAGGCTTATGCCTTAATTGTATAGGATCTGAATTAATTATAAAGGCATAAGCCTATTTTATGTGGGATCTAAGTTAATTATGAAAGCATATGCCTTAATTGCATTGGATCTAAGTTAATTCTGAGGGACTATGCCTTAATTAAGTTGCATTTAAGTTAATTCTGAAGGCATATGCCTTAATTACATAGGATTAAAGATAATTCTGAAGGCATATGCCTTAATTATGTAGAGTCGAAGTTAATTCTAAAGGCTTATGCCTTAATTATGTAGGGTCTAAGTTCATTGAGAAGGCATATTACTTGACTATGTAGGGTCTAAGTTAATTCTGAAGGTATATACCTTCATTCTATCGGATCTGAGTTAATTCTGAAGGCATATGCCTTTCATTCCATAGGATCTAAGTTAATTCTGAAGGCATAAGCCTATTTTATGTGGGATCTAAGTTAATTATGAAAGCATATGCCTTAATTGCATTGGATCTAAGTTAATTCTGAGGGACTATGCCTTAATTAAGTTGCATTTAAGTTAATTCTGAAGGCATATGCCTTACATCCGTAGGCTCTAATTTAATTATGAAGGTATATGGCTTTAATTACAAAGGATCTAAGTTAATTCTCAGCGAATATGCCTTAATTCCATAGCATCTAAGTTAACTCTGAAGGCATATGCCTTAATTATGTAGCGTCTAAGTTAATTCTGTAGTCATATGCCATTAATTGCCACGGATCTAAGATAATTGTGAAGGCATATGCCTTAATTCCATGGGATCTAAGTTAATTCTGAAGGCATATGCCTGAATTATGTAGAATCTAAGTTAATTCTGGAGGCATATGCCTTATTTTCATAGTATCTAAGTTAATTGTGAAGGCATATGCCTTTAATTCCATAGGGTCTGAGTTAGTTCTGAAGGCATATGCCTGAATTATGTAGTATCTAAGTTAATTGTGAAGTTATATGCCTTAATTCCATGGGATTAAACTTTATTCTGAAGGTATAGGCCTTAGTTATGTAGGGTCTAAGTTAATTCTGATGGCATATGCCTTAATTCCATAAGATCTAAGTTAATTCTCAAGGCATATGCCTTAATTACGTATGTTGTAAGTTAAGTCTGAAGGCATTTGCATTAATTCCATAGGATCTCAGTTAATTCTGAAGGCGTATGCCTTAATTATGTGGGGTCTGAGTTAATTCTGAAGGCATATGCCTTAATTCCATAGGATCTAAGTTAATTATGCAAGCATATGCTTAATTATGTAGAATCTGTGTTAATTCTGAAGGCATATGCCTTAATTCCATAGCATCTAAGTTAATTCTGAAGGTATCTGCCTAAATTATATAGGTTCTATGTTAATTATGAAGTATATCCCTTAATTCCATAGCATCTAAGTTAATTGTAAATGCGTATACCTTAATAATGTAGGGTCTAAGTTAATTCTGAAGGCATATGCCTGAATTATGTAGAATCTAAGTTAATTCTGAAGGCATATGGCTTAATCCATAGGATGTTGTTTAAATCTGAAGGTAAATGCGTTTAATTCCATAGGATCGGAGTTAATTCTGATGGTGTATGCCTTAATTATATAGGTTCTATGTTTATTCTGAAGGTATAAACCACTAATTGCATAGGATCTAATTTAATTCTGAAGACATATGCCTTAATTCAATAGGCTCTAATTTAATTCTGAAGGTATATGCCCGTAGTTCCATATTATCTAAGTTAATTCTGAATCTATATGCCTTTAATTCCATAGGATCTGAGTTAATTCTGAAGGCTTATGCCTTAATTCCATGGGATCTAAGTTGATTGTGAAGGCATATGTCTTAATTATGTAGGGTTTAAGTTAATTCTGAAGTCATATGCCTTAATTCCATTAGATCTAACTTAATTCTGAAGGCATATGCTTTAATTATGCAGGGTATACGTTAATTGTGAAGGCATATGACTTAATCATATAGGCTCTAAGTTAATTCTTAACGAATATGCCTTAATTATGTAGGGTCTAAGTTCATTTTGAAGGCATATTACTTGACTATGTAGGGTCTAAGTTAATTCTGAAGGTATATACCTTCATTCTATAGGATGTGAGTTAATTCTGAAGGCTTATGCCTTAATTGTATAGGATCTGAATTAATTATAAAGGCATAAGCCTATTTTATGTGGGATCTAAGTTAATTATGAAAGCATATGCCTTAATTGCATTGGATCTAAGTTAATTCTGAGGGACTATGCCTTAATTAAGTTGCATTTAAGTTAATTCTGAAGGCATATGCCTTAATTACATAGGATTAAAGATAATTCTGAAGGCATATGCCTTAATTATGTAGAGTCGAAGTTAATTCTAAAGGCTTATGCCTTAATTATGTAGGGTGTAAGTTAATTCTGAAGGCTTATGCCTTAATTGTATAGGATCTGAATTAATTATAAAGGCATACGCCTTAATTGCATAGGGTTGAAGTTAATTCTGAAGATTTATGCCTTAATTCCATACAATCTCAGTTAATTCTGAAGGCACATGCCACTAATTGCATAGCACCTAAGTTAATTCTGAAGGCATATGCCTTACTTCCGTAGGCTCTAATTTAATTCTGAAGGTATATGGCTTTAATTACAAAGGATCTAAGTTAATTCTCAGCGAATATGCCTTAATTCCATAGCATCTAAGTTAATTCTGAAGGTATCTGCCTAAATTATATAGGTTCTATGTTAATTATGAAGTATATCCCTTAATTCCATAGCACCTAAGTTAATTGTAAATGCGTATACCTTAATTATGAAGGGTCTAAGTTAATTCTGAAGGCATATGCCTGAATTATGTAGAATCTAAGTTAATTCTGAAGGCATATGGCTTAATCCATAGGATGTTGTTTAAATCTGAAGGTAAATGCGTTTAATTCCATAGGATCGGAGTTAATTCTGATGGTGTATGCCTTAATTATATAGGTTCTATGTTTATTCTGAAGGTATAAACCACTAATTGCATAGGATCTAAGTTAATTCTGAAGACATATGCCTTAATTCAATAGGCTCTAATTTAATTCTGAATCTATATGCCTTTAATTCCGTAGGATCTGAGTTAATTCTGAAGGCTTATGCCTTAATTCCATGGGATCTAAGTTAATTGTGAAGGCATATGCCTTAATTATGTAGGGTTTAAGTTCATTCTGAAGTCATATGCCTTAATTCCATTAGATCTAACTTAATTCTGAAGGCATATGCTTTAGTTATGCAGGGTCTAAGTTAATTGTGAAGGCATATGCCTTAATTCCATGGGGTCTCAGTTAATTCTGAAGGTATATGACTTAATCATATAGGTTCTAAGTTAATTCTTAACGAATATGCCTTAATTATGTAGGGTCTAAGTTCATTTTGAAGGCATATTACTTGACTATGTAGGGTCTAAGTTAATTCTGAAGGTATATACCTTCATTCTATAGGATGTGAGTTAATTCTGAAGGCATATGCCTTTCATTCCATAGGATCTAAGTTAATTCTGAAGGCATAAGCCTATTTTATGTGGGATCTAAGTTAATTATGAAAGCATATGCCTTAATTGCATTGGATCTAAGTTAATTCTGAAGGCATATGCCTTAATTATATAGGATTTAAGATAATTCTGAAGGCATATGCCTTAATTATGTAGAGTCTAAGTTAATTCTAAAGGCTTATGCCTTAATTATGTAGGGTGTAAGTTAATTCTGAAGGCTTATGCCTTAATTGTATAGGATCTGAATTAATTATAAAGGCATACGCCTTAATTGCATATGGTTGAAGTTAATTCAGAAGATTTATGCCTTAATTCCATACAATCTCAGTTAATTCTGAAGGCATATGCCACTAATTGCATAGCACCTAAGTTAATTCTGAAGGCATATGCCTTACTTCCGTAGGCTCTAATTTAAGTATGAAGGTATATGGCTTTAATTACAAAGCATCTAAGTTAATTCTCAGCAAATATGCCTTAATTCCATAGCATCTAAGTTAATTGTAAATGCGTATACGTTAATTATATATGGTCTAAGTTAATTCTGAAGGCATATGGCTTAATCCATAGGATGTTATTTAAATCTGAAGGTAAATGCGTTTAATTCCATAGGATCGGAGTTAATTCTGATGGTGTATGCCTTAATTATATAGGTTCTATGTTTACTCTGAAGGTATAAACCACTAATTGCATAGGATCTAAGTTAATTCTGAAGACATATGCCTTAATTCAATAGGCTCTAATTTAATTCTGAAGGTATATGCCTGTAATTTTATATTATCTAAGTTAATTCTGAATCTATATGCCTTTAATTCCGTAGGATCTGAGTTAATTCTGAAGGCTTATGCCTTAATTCCATGGGATCTAAGTTAATTGTGAAGGCATATGTCTTAATTATGTAGGGTTTAAGTTAATTCTGAAGTCATATGCCATAATTCCATTAGATCTAACTTAATTCTGAAGGCATATGCTTTAATTATGCAGGGTCTAAGTTAATTGTGAAGGCATATGCCTTAATTCCATGGGGTCTCAGTTAATTCTGAAGGTATATGGCTTAATTCCATAGCGTCTCAGTTAATTGTGAAGGCATATGACTTAATTATATAGGTTCTAAGTTAATTCTTAACGAATATGCCTTAATTATGTAGGGTCTAAGTTCATTTTGAAGGCATATTACTTGACTATGTAGGGTCTAAGTTAATTCTGAAGGTATATACCTTCATTCTATCGGATCTGAGTTAATTCTGAAGGCATATGCCTTTCATTCCATAGGATCTAAGTTAATTCTGAAGGCATAAGCCTATTTTATGTGGGATCTAAGTTAATTATGAAAGCATATGCCTTAATTACAAAGGATCTAAGTTAATTCTCAGCGAATATGCCTTAATTCCATAGCATCTAAGTTAACTCTGAAGGCATATGCCTTAATTATGTAGCGTCTAAGTTAATTCTGTAGTCATATGCCATTAATTGCCATGGATCTAAGATAATTGTGAAGGCATATGCCTTAATTCCATAAGATCTAACTTAATTCTGAAGGCATATGCTTTAATTATGCAGGGTCTAAGTTAATTCTGAAGGCGTATGCCTTAATTCCATAGGATCTAAGTTAATTATGCAAGCATATGCCTTAATTATGTAGAATCTAAGTTAACTCTGAAGGCATATGCCTTAATTCCATAGCATCTAAGTTATTTCTGAAGGTATCTGCCTTAATTATATAGGTTCTATGTTAATTATGCAGTATATCCCTTAATTCCATAGCATCTAAGTTAATTGTAAATGCGAATACCTTAATTATGTAGGGTCTAAGTTAATTCTGAAGGCATATGCCTTAATTATGTAGAATCTAAGTTAATTCTGAAGGCATATGGCTTAATCCATAGGATGTTGTTTAAATCTGAAGGTAAATGCGTTTAATTCCATAGGATCGGAGTTAATTCTGATGGTGTATGCCTTAATTATATAGGTTCTATGTTTATTCTGAAGGCATAAACCACTAATTGCATAGGATCTAAGTTAATTCTGAAGACATATGCCTTAATTCAATAGGCTCTAATTTAATTCTGAAGGTATATGCCTGTAATTCCATATTATCTAAGTTAATTCTGATTCTATATGGCTTTAATTCCATAGGATCTAAGGTAATTTAGAAGGCATTAGCCTATTTTATGTGGGATATATGTTAATTATGAAAGCGTATGCCTTAATTGCATTGGATCTAAGTTAATTCTGAGGGAATATCCCTTAATTATGTTGCATTTAAGTTAATTCTGAAGGCATATGCCTTAATTATGTAGGATCTAACTTAATTCTGAAGTCATATGCTTTTAATTAAATAGGATCTAAGATAATTCTGAAGGCATATGCCTTAATTGCATAGGCTGTAATTTAATTCTGAAGGTATATGGCTTTAATTACAAAGGATTTAAGTTAATTTTCTGCGAATATGCCTTAATTCCATAGCATCTAAGTTAACTCTAAAGGCATATGCCTTAATTATGTAGTGTCTAAGTTAATTCTGTAGTCATATGCCATTAATTGCCACGGATCTAAGATAATTGTGAAGGCATATGCCTTAATTCCATGGGATCTAAGTTAATTCTGAAGGCATATGCCTTATTTTCATAGCATCTAAGTTAATTGTGAAGACATATGCCTTTAATTCCATAGAATCTGAGTTAATTCTGAAGGCATATGCCTGAATTATGTAGTATCTAAGTTAATTGTGAAGTTATATGCCTTAATTCCATGGGATTAAACTTTATTCTGAAGGTATAGGCCTTAGTTATGTAGGGTCTAAGTTAATTCTGATGGCATATCCCTTAATTCCATAAGATCTAAGTTAATTCTCAAAGCATATTCCTTAATTACGTATGTTGTAAGTTAAGTCTGAAGGCATTTGCCTTAATTTAATAGGATCTCAGTTAATTCTGAAGGTGTATGCCTTAATTATGTAGGGTCTGAGTTAATTCTGAAGGAATATGCCTTAATTACATAGGCTCTAATTTAATTATGAAGGTATATGGCTTTAATTACAAAGGATCTAAGTTAATTCTCAGCGAATATGCCTTAATTCCATTGCATCTAAGTTTATTCTGATGGCATATTCCTTAATTTTGTAGCATCTAAGTTAATTCTGTAGTCATATGCCATTAATTGCCATGGATCTAAGATAATTGTCAAGGCATATGCCTTAATTCCATGGGATCTAAGTTAATTCTGAAGGCATATTCCTTAATTATGTAGAATCTAAGTTAATTCTGAAGGCATATGCCTTATTTTCATAGTATCTAAGTTAATTGTGAAGGCATATGCCTTTAATTCCATCGGATCTGAGTTAATTCTGAAGACATATGCCTGAATTATGTAGTATCTAAGTTAATTGTGAAGTTATATGCCTTAATTCCATGGGATTAAACTTTATTCTGAAGGTATAGGCCTTAGTTATGTAGGGTCTAAGTTAATTCTGATGGCATATGCCTTAATTCCATAAGATCTAAGTTAATTCTCAAGGCATATGCCTTAATTACGTATGTTGTAAGTTAAGTCTGAAGGCATTTGCATTAATTCCATAGGATCTCAGTTAATTCTCAAGGCGTATGCCTTAATTATGTAGGATCTGAGTTAA
The DNA here is from genome assembly GCF_023343835.1 of Lagopus muta. Lineage (NCBI taxonomy): Eukaryota > Metazoa > Chordata > Aves > Galliformes > Phasianidae > Lagopus > Lagopus muta. The sequence continues at coordinate 855,605 of NC_064460.1, forward strand.
TTCTGAAGGAATATGCCTTAATTCCATAGCATCTAAGTTAATTCTGAAGGTATCTGCCTTAATTATATAGGTTCTATGTTAATTATGAAGTATATCTCTTAATTCCATAGCATCTAAGTGAATTGTAGATGCGTATACCTTAATTATGTAGGGTCTAATGTAATTCTGAAGGCATTTGCCTAAATTGTATAGGATCTGAATTAATTATAAAGGCATACGCCTTTATTGCATAGGCTCGAAGTTAATTCTGAAGATTTATGCCTTATTTCCATACAATCTCAGTTAATTCTGAAGGCATCTGCCACTAATTGCATAGCACCTAAGTTAATTCTGAAGGCATATGCCTTAATTCCATGGGATCTTATTTAATTCTCAAGGCATATGCCTTAATTACGTAAGTTGTAAGTAAAGTCTGAATGCATTTGCCTTAATTCCATAGGATCTCAGTTAATTCTGAAGGCATTGGCCTTAATTCCATAGCATCTACATTTATTGTGAAGGCATATGCCTTAATTATGTAGAATCCAAGTTCATTCTGAAGGCATATGCCTTAATTCCATAGCATCTAAGTTAATTTTGAAGGCATATGCCTTTATTTCCAAAGGATCTAATTTAATTCTGAAGGCATATGCCTTAATTCCATTTTATCTAAGTTAATTCTAAAGGCATGTGCCTTAATTATTTAGCGTCTAAGTTTATTCTGCAGGCATATGCCTTAATTCCATAGGATCTAAATTGGTCAGATAACCAGCTTGCTCAGCCAGCTATGCATAGTGCAGCTCACAGAAGGAGCTGTGGCAGGTCAGGGTGCTGCTACCCCGAGAAATACACACATTTTCCAGCCAGCCATGTTAAAAAACAAGAGCGGAGCCGTGTTCGAGAAGAAGAGCTGTAGGAGGATTGGGAGATTCTCCTCCGACATACACAAAGCTTAGCTAGCCACCTGTGATGCTGCACGTGGGAAGAGCTGTAGAAGAATGTGGTGCTGCCACCTCAAGGAAGGCAAATCCTATCCGCCCAGCTGTGTCCCTGTATAAGGAAGAAGCTGTAGGAGGATCTCAATCTCCTGACCAGACAGACACAAATCCTAGCCAGCCACCCATGATGCTGCACGAGGCTGGAGCAGTAGGAAGATCGGGACATTCTACTCCAAAAAATACAAGCCTCAGCCAGCCGTCTGTGCTCCAGAACACGACAGGAAGTGGAGCCGGATGGGGGGGCACTACTCTAACAAAGACAGACGTCAGCCAGCTACCCGTGATCCAGCACACGGAAGGAGCTGAGAAAGGATTGGGTGATGCTACCCTGGTAGACACAGATCTTAACCAGCCAGCCGTGATCCAGCACACCGGAGGCGATGGAGGACGTGTTGTTCGTGCCCGGAGAAACACAAACCTTCTCCAGCCAGCCACGCTGCAGCACGAAGGAGGATCTGCAGGAGGACGGGGTGCTCCTGCAGCCGTTGTGCAGCCTCCTGCGCTCACAAAGAGCTCCTCGGGTGGCAGCCGCGATGGAGCAGGACTCTCTGGTGCCTCCGGTGTTGGAGCTGCAGGCAAGAAAGGCGCAGCGTCCTTGCAGAAAGCGAGCTCTGCGTTAAGCGGTGCAAACCCGGCTGGTGACTACAGAGATGAACAGCAGAGACTTGTGTAAGTGACGGCCCTGTCCCCTGGGAAGCGCTCGCAACGAGCTGCTTAAGTGCTTACTGGCTTCCTCTGGATAATGGAGAGGATGCGTTCCGGGGGATGGAAGGTGGGACGTGGGGGGGGGGAACCATAGGAAGCACGGGGGTTTTGTTTCTCTTCCAGACCTGATGTGATTTACTCGCGACGAAACGCTTTGTCGGACATCTGTGTGTCCAGCAGAGCGACTGCTGTGTCTTTCAAGATAGCTGTAGCACTCTTCAGCTGTTCCCTCTGAGCAGCGTCCTATGGAATTCATTGGCGCGGCTTTGGCTATTTGAGTTTGACTTTGCTTTTTGCCCTTTGGCTTCTGACTGTGTAATTTCTTCTTTTGCTGTCATGTTGTGTTTTCTAGGGAGTGGGTAGCAGAAGACATGGTGACCTGGGAATCTTCTGGACAGTGGATGTTTTCATGCTACTGTCCTGAGAAGGGCAAGCCTAATGTTTCAGGTCAGTCCCGTTTTTAGGAGTGCTGCTACTGTTCAGGCTGCATCTCTATCCTTGTCCACACTGCTGTGCCTCAATGGAAGCACTGCAAGGTGAGGACGTGCCATGCGATGCAACAGGTAGGGGCACTGGATTACGGTATTTCCTTGGTGTGTTTGCACCCCTGAAGTTGCCCCAGGAGTCCTTTCTGTGTCTCCAAGTCGAGCTGACTGGTGGCAGGCGGTGCAGCAAGGGCAGTTTCTTGTGTAACTCCAGAGGGCAATTTTGTGTTTGTGTTGCATTCCCTTTGGAGCATGCTGATTGTTTGCCTCCCTGCAGACTTTCCAGAGATCTCCCCTGAGGAGCTGCACCTGGGGTATTACATCTGCAGTGCCAAGAAGGGCACAGGACTCTACGTAAGTATTTGGAACAACTGAGCTTTCTGTGACGCGTTCAGGGTAGCAGTGGTTCCTGTGCTTCAGGTGGCCGCTCTTGACTCAGCGAATGCCCAACTCGAGGGGAACGTAAGAACGCCCTCATACCTTCACTGTTCTGTGCAGCGAGTAGAAAACAGCAGGAGCTGCTGGCCTGAAGGCTTTGCCATCACTGAGCAACCTGGTGTGGCCATAGGTGTCCCTGTTCACTGCAGGGGAGTTGGGTCGGATGGCTTTAAAGGTCCCTCCAGATTCAAACAGGTCTATGATTCTGCTTGCCTCTTCCTGATAACTGAGGCACAGGCCTCACCAGTGATGCAGGTACAAAACGTATTATCCAAAGCAGGAGTTTCTGCTCGTAAAGTGGGGCAAGACCTGAATTGTCATGTCTGAAATTTCCTTGCAGTTGCTCAGATCACTCTTGTTCCCCCTTTTAAAGAAAAAGGGGAAAGAAGGGGAAAGAAGGGGAAGGAAAGAAGGGGAAAGAAAGAAGGGGAAAGAAAGAAGGGGAAAGAAACAAGGGGAAAGAAAGAAGGGGAAAGAAAGAAGGGGAAAGAAGGGGAATGAAAGAAGGGGAAAGAATGAAAGGGAGAGAAAGAAGGAGAAAGAAGGGGAAGGAAGGAAGGGAAAAGAAAGAAAGTGAAAGAAAGAAAGGGAAAGAAAGAAGGGGAAAGAAGGGGAAAGAAAGAAGGGGAAAGAAAGAAGGGGAAAGAAAGAAAGAAAGAAAGAAAGAAAGAAAGAAAGAAAGAAAGAAAGAAAGAAAGAAAGAAAGAAAGAAAGAAGAAAGAAAGAAAGAAAGAAAGAAAGAAAGAAAGAAAGAAAGAAAGAAAGAGAGAAAGAGAGAGAAGAGAGAAAGAGAGAAAGAGAGAAAGAGAGAAGAGAGAGAGAGAGAGAGAGAGAGAGAGAGAGAGAGAGAGAGAGAAGAAAGAAAGAAAGAAAGAAAGAAAGAAAGAAAGAAAGAAAGAAAGAAAGAAAGAAAGAAAGAAAGAAAGAAAGAAAGAAAGAAAGAAAGAAAGAAAGAAAGAAAGAAAGAAAGAAAGAAAGAAAGAAAGAAAGAAAGAAAGAAAGAAAGAAAGAAGGGGAAAGAAAGAAGAGGAGACAAAGAAGAGGAGACAAAGAAGGGGAAAGAAGGGGAAGGAAAGAAGGGGAAAGAAAGAAAGGGAGAGAAAGAAGGAGAAAGAAGAAAGGGAAAGAAAGAAAGAAGGGGAAAGAAAGAAGGGGAAAGGGGAAAGACCCAAATAAGAACGAACCAAAAGCCATGCTTAACAAAAGCATGTTTGTGTCCTCCCACGTTTAGATAAACGCTGTCCATCAGTATGTGCAGCAGTGGAGAACCAGGCTGCAGGAGCTGAAGGTTTTAAACGCCTGGAGAACAGCATCGATGGTAAGCGTTAAGGAAAGGTGAAATACTTCTGTTCCTGATGTTGCTTTTCTCTTCAATCTCGAGTGAAGGTTTTTCTTAGGATTCCCATTTAGGCAGAGCTCAGGGTTCAGACTTCAGCACAGATGATAGTTCCGTGCTCAGAGAGCAGACTGAGCCAAAGCAGCGACACAGATAGAGCCATGGAACAAAGGAGAACAAGGCAGAGGAGAATGAGAGCTCCAGGGGTTTGAGTGATGGCAATTACTTGTTGCCCGTCAGATTCCTGCTTCTAGGCTGTCTGCAGACAGCAGCCTGAGAGCGTTTTGTTGAAAGCTGCCATTGCTTTGGTTCAGTTTCTCAGTTACGTTCAGTTGGTCGGCACAGGTGGGTTTTTGCTTTAAGCGTGGATTGAAAGATGCCTGCCTGTGCAGGAATGTAGTTTTCATGGATGTATTTGGAACTTTTTCAGCTCCTTTGGAGAGAGGAAGCGGACACTGAACCATTCCTGTTTCTTGGATTGGGAGGACAGCAAGCCCCAAGCCCTGGGTTCCCAAGTAAGTTTCTGCATAAGGAACCAGCGATTAAACTGGCGTTGATAAGCGTTCTTCTGCAGCACTGAAACGCAGCAGTGTTTCGGTATGGCAGGTGCACGCATTCTGAGCCTTCCCATCCATTTCCTCCCTGCAGGCTCTGCAGCCAACAGCAGCAGTCCTTCAGTTCCATCCGCAGCCTCCCTTCAAGCTCCTGGAGCGGCCGCTGGCCGTGGACTGTGGGGCTTCCGGGCGCTGGGAGCTCGGCTGCTGCAAACCCTGCCCGCACCGCTCCGCTTGCTGTCGCTGCTCCCAAGGCAGCTGCAGAGACTTCTCAGCCGGGAGCAAGCAGCGCTTCGGCCGCACCGACAGCCGGTGCCTCTGGACACAGCGCCGCGTCCGCGCCTCTGCATCCCCACGGCATCAGAGCAGGCAGCTCTGCGCACCGAGGAGGGAACTGAGGGCCGGAGAGCTGGAGCAGCTAAGGGCCAAGAAGATCAGGCAAGGAAAGATCCCTGAGGCCATGACCAGCGGACCTTTATACGACAAGGATTGGAGTTAATTCTGAAGTTATGAGCCTTAATTCCATAGCATCTAAGTCTATCTAGAAGCACTGTGCCATAATTCCATAGGATCTAAGTCAATTCTGAAGTTCTGTGCCCTAATTCCATAATACCTAACTTAATTCTGAAGTTTTATGACTTAATTCCATAGCATTTAAGTTCTAAATTCTGAAGGTATATGCCTTTAATTATATAGGATCTAAGTTAATTCTGAAGGCATATGCCTTAATTATGTAGGGTTTAAGTTAATTCAGAAGGCATATGCCTTAATTCCATGGGATCCAAGTTAACTCTGAAGGCAAATGCCTTAAGTCCATAGAATCTAAGGTAATTCTGAATGTATATGCCTTAATTCCATAGGATCTCAGTTAATTCTGAAGGCATATGCCTTAATTATGTAAGGTTTAAGTTAATTCTGAAGGAATATGCCTTAATTATGTAAGGTCTAAGTTAATTCTGAAGGTATATGACTTTAATTACATAGGATCTAAGTTAACTCTGAAGGCACATGCCTTTATTGCATAGGTTGTAAGTTAATTCTGAAGGCATATGCCTTAATTATGTATAGCGTAAGTTAATACTGAAGGCATATGCCTTAATTATGTAGGATCTAAGTTAATTCTGAAGGCATATGCCTTAATTATGTAGGATCTAAGTTAATTCTGAAGTCATATGCCATTAATTGCATAGGATCTAAGTTAATTCTGAAGGCATATGCCTTATTTTCATAGCATCTAAGTTAATTGTGAAGGCATATGGCATAATCCATAGGATGTTATTTAAATCTGAAGGTAAATGCGTTTAATTCCGTAGGATCTCAGTTAATTGTGAAGGCATATGCCTTAATTATATAGGATAAAATGTCATTCTGAAGGCATATTCCTTAATTCCATTGGATCTAACTTAATTCTGAAGGCATATGCTTTAATTATGCAGGGTCTAAGTTAATTCTGAAGGTATATGGCTTAATTCCATAGCATCTAAGTTAATTGTGAAGGCATATGCCTTCATCCATAGGATCTAATTTAATTCTGAAGACATATGCCTTAATTATATAGGTTCTCAGTTAATTCTTAACGAATATACCTTGATTACGGAGGGTCTAAGTTAATTCTGAAGGCATATGCCTTCAATCTATAGGATCTGAGTTAATTCTGAAGGCATATGCCTTTCATTCCATAGGATCTAAGTTAATTCTGAAGGCATAAGCCTATTTTATGTGGGATCTAAGTTAATTACGAAGGCATACGCCTTAATTGCATTGGATCTAAGTTAATTCTGAGGGAATATGCCTTAATTATGTTGCATTTAAGTTAATTCTGAAGTCATATGCCATTAATTGCCTAGGATCGAAGAAAATTGCGAAGGCATATGCCTTAATTATGTGGTATCTAAGTTAATTCTGAAGGCATATGCCTTATTTTCATAGCATCTAAGTTAATTGTGAAGGCATATGCCTTTAATTCCATAGGATCTGAGTTAATTCTGACTGCATATGCCTGAATTATATAGTATCTAAGTTAATTGTGAAGGTATATGCCTTAATTCCATGGGATCTAAGTTAATTCTGAAGGAATATGCCTTAATTATGTAGAATCCAACTTAATTCTGAAGGCATATGCCTTAATATCATTGCATCTAAGTTAATTCTCAAGGTATTTGCCCTAATTATATAGGTTCTATGTTAATTCTGAAGGCATATGCCTTAATTCCATAGCATCTAAGTTGATTGTGAAGGCATATGCCATAATTATGTAGGGTCTAAGTTAATTCCGATGGCATATGCCTTAATTGCATAGGTCTAAGTTAATTCTGAAGGCATATGCCTGAATTATATAGAATCTAAGTTAATTCTGAATGCATATGCCTGTATTATATAGTATCTAAATTAATTGTGAAGTTATATGCCTTAATTCCATGGGATTAAACTTTATTCCGAAGGTATAGGCCTTAATTATATAGGATCTAAGTTAATTCTGAAGGCATATTCCTTAATTCCATTGCATCGAAGTTAATTCTCAAGGTATCTGCGTTAATTATATAGGCTCTATGTTAATTCTGAAGGCATATGCCTTAATTCCATAGCATCTAAATTAATTGTGAAGGCATATACCTTAATTATGTAGGGTCTAAGTTAATTCTGATGGTATGTGCCTTAATTTTGTGGGCCTAAATTAATTCTGAAGGCATATGCCTTAATTCCATAGCATCTAAGTTAATTGTGAATGCATATGCCTTAATTATGTAGGGTCTAAGCTAATTCTGATGGCATATGCCTTAATTCCATAGGTCTAAGTTAATTGTGAAGGCATATGCCTTAATTATGTAGGGTATAAGTTATTTCTGATGGCATATGCCTTAATTCGATAGGATCAAAGTTAAATTCTGAAAGCACATGCCTTTATTTCCGTAGGGTCTAAGTTAATTCTGAAGGCATATGCCTTAATACCATAGGCTCTAATTTAATTATGAAGGTATATGGCTTTAATTACAAAGGATCTAAGTTCATTCTCAGCGAATGTGCCTTAATTCCATTGCATCTAAGTTAACTCTGAAGGCATATGCCTTAATTATGTAGAATCTAAGTTAATTCTGAAGGCATATGCCTTATTTTCATAGCATCTAAGTTAATTGTGAAGGCATATGCCTTTAATTCCATAGGATCTGAGTTAATTCTGAAGGCATATGCCTGAATTATGTAGTATCTAAGTTAATTCTGAAGGTGTATGCCTTAATACCATGGATTTAAACTTTATTCTGAAGGCATATGCCTTAATTATGTAGGGTCTAAGTTAATTCTGATGGCATATGCCTTAATTCCATAGGTCTAAGGTAATTGTGAACGCATATGCCTTTAATTCTATACTATCTGAGTCAATTCTGAAGGCATATGCCTTAGTTCCATTGGATCTCAGTTAATTTTGAAGGCATATTACTGAATTATGTAGTATCTAAGTTAATTTTGAAGTTATATGCCGTAATTCCATGTTATTAAACTTTATTCTGAAGGTATAGGCCTTAATTATGTAGGGTCTAAGTTAATTCTGATGGCATATCCCTTAATTCCATAAGATCTAAGTTAATTCTCAAGGCATATGCCTTAATTACGTATGTTGTAAGTTAAGTCTGAAGGCATTTGCATTAATTCCATAGGATCTCAGTTAATTCTGAAGGCGTATGCCTTAATTATGTAGGGTCTGAGTTAATTCTGAAGGCATATGCCTTAATTCCATAGGATCTAAGTTAATTATGCAAGCATATGCCTTAATTATGTAGAATCTAAGTTAACTCTGACGGCATATGCCTTAATTCCATAGCATCTAAGTTATTTCTGAAGGTATCTGCCTTAATTATATAGGTTCTATGTTAATTATGAAGTATATCCCTTAATTCCATAGCATCTAAGTTAATTGTAAATGCGTATACTTATTATGTATATGTAATTATGTATGTATTATATGTAATGTAATGTAATGTATTATATTATATGTATTATGTAATATGTATTATAATTATGTAGGGTCTAAGGTAATTGTGAAGGCATATGCCTTAATTATGTAGTGTCTAATTTAATTGTGAAGGCATATGCCTTAATTATGTAGGATCTAATTTAATTCTGAAGGCATATGCTTTTAATTAAATAGGATCTCAGTTAATTCTGAATGCATAAGCCTTAATTCCATAGGGGTGAAGTTAATTCTGAAGGCTTATGCCTTAATTGCATAGGATCTGAATTAATTATAAAAGCATACGCCTTAATTGCATAGGGTTGAAGTTAATTCTGAAGATTTATGCCTTAATTCCATACGATCTCAGTTAATTCTGAAGGCACATGCCACTAATTGCATAGCACCTAAGTTAATTCTGAAGGCATATGCCTTACTTCCGTAGGCTCTAATTTAATTATGAAGGTATATGGCTTTAATTACAAAGGATCTAAGTTAATTCTGAAGTCATATGCAATTAATTGCATAGGATCGAAGATAATTGTGAAGGCATATGCCTTAATTATGTGGTATCTAAGTTAATTCTGAAGGCATATGCCTTATTTTCATAGCATCTAAGATAATTGTGATGGCATATGCCTTTAATTCCATAGGATCTGAGTTAATTCTGACTGCATATGCCTGAATTATGTAGTATCTAAATTAATTGTGAAGTTATATGCCTTAATTCCATGGGATCTAAGTTAATTCTGAAGGCATATGCCTTAATTACATAAGTTGTAAGTTACGTCTGAAGGCATTTGCATTAATTCCAGAGCATCTAAGTTAATACTGAAGCCATATGCCTTAATTATGTCGAATCCAACTTAATTCTGAAGGCATATGCCTTAATTCCATAGCATCTAAGTTGATTGTGAAGGCATATACCTTAATTATGTAGGGTCTAAGTTAATTCTGAAGGCATATGTCTTAATTCCATAGCATGTAAGTTAATTCTGAAGGCATATGTCTTAATTATATAGAATCTAAGCTAATTCTGAAGGCATGTGCCTTAATTCCATAGCATCTAAGGTAATTGTGAAGGTATATGCCTTAATTCCATAGGTCTAAGTAAATTGTGAAGGCATATGCCTTCAATTCTATACTATCTGAGTTAATTCTGAAGGCATATTCCTTAATTATATAGGGTATACGTTAATTCTGAAGGCATATGCCTTAATTCCATAGGATCGAAGTTCATTCTGAAGGCATATGCCTTAATTCCATAGCATCTAAGTTAATTGTGAATGCATATGCCTTAATTATGTAGGGTCTAAGTTAATTCTGATGGCATATGCCTTAATTCCATAGGTCTAAGTTAATTGTGAAGGCATATGCCTTAATCCATAGGATCTACGTTAATTGTGAAGGCATATGCCTTAATTATGTAGGGTATAAGTTATTTCTGATGGCATATGCCTTAATTCGATAGCATCTAAGTTCATTCTGAAGGCATATGCCTTATTTCCATAGGATCAAAGTTAAATTCTGAAAGCACATGCCTTTATTTCCGTAGGGTATAAGTTAATTCTGAAGGCATATGCGTAAATACCATAGAATCTATATTTATTCTGAAGGCATGTGACTTAATTTCCACAGCATCTAAGTTAATTCTGAAGGCATATGCCTTTATTACGTAGGGTCAAAGTTAATTCTGAAGGTATATGCCTTTAATTTCATCGGATCTAAGGTAATTGTGAAGTTCCTTGTTCTTCTTAATTCCATAGGGTTGAAGTTAATTCTGAAGTTGTACGCCCCAATGAAATAGAAATAGATATGTTATATTATTTATTTACACGTTTCAATGAAATAGAAATAAATATGTTATTTATTTACATCTGTCTTAATTAATTAGAAATAAATATATTTTGTTTTTTACATCTGTCTTAATTATATACAAATGGAGATATGTTGTTGTATTGCTTCCATGATGTATAAATAAACGTTGTTCTGTGACTCTTGCAATAAGCAGTGCTGTGATGCAGCAGTGAGTTGGAAAGCTTCTCTGTGACTTACGTTCTCTTTTAGTCCCTTCACTCTTCTGTGTAATCAATGACGATCCAGGTGCTGTAATTAAGAGACACACAAAGAATTTGGCAGAGCAGGTTGTGACAGCACAAAGAAGAGATGAAGGCCTCACCCTTATCCTGGCTCCCTGGAAAGCTCCACAGGAGGGATCCCCAAAAGAGACCCTTCCCCGCTGGCAGCCAGCTCTCAGAGGGGGTCCAGGAGAGGCGCAGCCAGGCTCCATCCCTCCCAGCAGCACAGCGCATTGCCTTCACTGTGCTCCCAGGGCTGATCAGCGCTCAACCAGAGGCTCAGGCTGTGGTTCAGCAGCTCCCTTCAGTCCTCACAGTCAGATGCCTCGTGCTACCAGCATTTCCACTGCACCTCTCTAGGCTCATAGATCTTGAGCGCTGGCCAACAGGTGGCTTCTGCCAAATGCTTCTCCCACTGCTTTCATGTTCCTCCCCCCATTGCCTTCAACATCGTTTTCAACAACCCGCTGTAGTTGGATTTTACCAGCAGCTGGCGCATGCAAGGGAATATGAGATCAGTCCACTCAATGCCAAGATCTTTGGCCCAAGAATTTGCAAGGGAACTTTCAAAATGTGTCCCCCCATCCAACTCAATTCCTTCTCCGTAGAGAGGACCTAAAATATTCAATCCAGCAACTGTTTTGTGTGCACCTATCTATCTATCTATCTATCTGCTACATTCCATTTCATCTTACCCATATATCTTGTTAAGCACACACGTAGAAAGCAGGGTTGTTCAGCTGTGCCCTTCCCCAGGTCACTCTGCTCTCCTCAGACCCCCAGGGCTGTCCCAGAAGCATCTTTCATCAGCCCCTCCTAGAAAGTGCTGCCTGCTTTTGTAGCACAAATCGACTAGTTGATGGTGAACTCCTGACTTCCTCATGCCTGGAACAACTCCATGGGCCTCCTCAGCCATCTGCACCAACCCTGGATGTTGTTTGTCTCCACAAACAGCACCCCTGCCACCGCATGTTCTTTCCAGAGTTATGTTCCCCCATCTCTGACTAAGAGAGTGAATCTGCTCTGGATCTTCTCCAGGTCTTTGTCGACTGCAGCATGCGCTACAGACCTCATGTCAGGACATGTTCTGTAAACTCTACTGCCAGTTTCCTTGTGACAGATCCATCATTTTGCAGCAAGTCCCTTAGTGCTGCCATTCCAGCATTGAAAAAGTGAACATTAGGGGCAGGACGGCTGCTGGTAAGGAGAGGAAACGATGGATTCAGACTGCACAGAATAGTGACACAGACAGTGCCACGTAAGTGTCTTGGCTTTCGTCTTGGAATTCCTTCCTCTGCTTAAGCTTGTGGGGATGCCTTGAAGGCTGAGAGATGGGGGCAGGAAGGCAGCTGTGTTTCTCGGCACTTGTATCAAAGTGTGCCGCTCAGGCTGCAGCCAGCTTTCTGTAAGGGCTGCCTACAGGCTGCTCCCGCTGTGAGACTCCCAGTAGGCACAGCAGTAGGTACCTTCATCTCCGTCCTGTGTGCTGTGAACTGAGAGAGTGCAGATTTTATTCTCACTTTTATAAGACAAATATCTGCTCCTATCGGATTCCGAATCATAGGAAGCTTGTAATTCTGCTGTCACAGAAAGGAGCCGGTCAGGAGCTCTGGCAGGCAGCTGTCAGTACCAGTGGATGTAGGCATTCTGAAATGCCCTCGGCTTTGCACTCAATATTCACAGTTCTGGATCTCGTTCTGGTAACAGATGGTGGACTCTGTTGCAGCAGCACTTGTGCATGTCCGTGTATCAGAAGGAGAGAAAAGGCAGCAAGCACTGCCAGCCTGCTGCCCGCAGGTGTACGCAGGACAGCCTGCTGCTTCTGCTGCAAGTGGAGCCGGCATGGGGAGGGGAATGGATGCAACCAGGCTTCAGCCAGGGCCAGAAGTGGCAGCAGCAGCAGCAGCATTCTTATGGTGCCTGTGTGCCTGTGCCCCAGGGAAAGCCCCCAGCTCTGTGGCAGGGACTGGGGCTGTGCCTGAGGGCAGGATGTGACTCACTGGCAGCCACCCAGAGAGGGGCCCTGGGCAGCCAGCAGGTGATGCTGTGGGAAAGCAGCACAACAGAGGGACCTTGTAGGCTGGGCCAAATGGTACAAGAAACACAACCGTTTTAGAGCCCACATAGGATGTGCCTAGAATAAAGATGCAGAGGGAAGGTCCCACAAGTTGTCTGCATTGTAACGTCTCGTTCAGGAAGCAGAGCGTGTCTTTGTGCAGGTTCCCTATGGCTCTGTGCTGCTGTGCCTCCCATCTGGCACGGCAGTAGGTAGCAGCATCTTGTGCAGTGAGTCTGCCCACTGTCAGGGTGCACTGGGATTTGGCGAGGTCCTTCTCGATGCTGAATTTCCCCTCATCGGACTCATTCGCAAGGAGCAGCCTGGTTGCCATGTAGGCAGTGCTCTTGGGAGCTGCCCCAGGCCTCCTGCAGTACCAGTCAATGAACAGAACAATATCCAAGGGAGTCTCTAGAGCAAGGTCTAGATCCCAGGACAACAGCTTTGGTTTCTGATGATGAACAGCTCCCAGGTTTCTGATGAAGCGCTCGCCATCCATAACCTTTAGATTTTTATAAACCTCGCTGCTGGTTTCCTGCCTTAATGGCAAAACAGTCAGAAGTGAAAGCCTAGTTCTGATGGAAAAAATGCACGTGGTTTAGTGGGGGGGGGGAGGGGGAAATGTAAGTTGAATTTATAGCTGTCCAATGAGCTGGAAGATGAGCAGGAGTGCTGTGCTGGCCTCAGTCCTGCCCAGTGCTGCGTCAGGGCATCCAGGCACCAGGAGCTTGGAGGAAGTTGGACTGCTGCAGTGTGGGTTCAGGTTTTCCTGCTCTGTCTGCAAGGTGCAGACAAACACAGGGGAAACCTGGAGCTCTTGCTGCATTTTTTCATCCTGTAACAATTCCCAGGCTTGAATGCTCATGGTTCAGGGTTCTGTGTCCTGAGGTGGAACTTGGAAATCACTTGAGATGCAAACTCAGTGACTTAATTCTTCATGCCCTTCTGTCTCCTAGCCACTTCCCATACCACTTCTTCCTTCCTTGCTCTCTTTCTCTTGGACAACTCTAGCTCCCTATCAAGCATTTCCTAGGCATTTTTTGTTTTGTAACACCATCACTAATTCCATGTAAAAGGCAAAGACCCAAACTCTGGCAATCAGTGTGGGCAGCCCCCTGACCACCTCTCAGAAGATTGGCTGAACTGGAGAAGGGGCTGGGAGGGAACGAATTCAGGACAGCCGCCTCAAGTGGCCAAGGGGCTGTTCCTACCATATGACATCATGCAGAAGGAGAGTTTTGAAGGGGGAGTGAGTTGTTCTTCTTGCTCTTTTCCACTGCTCAGGGGGCTAGCTGGGCACTCGGTGGTGGGTGGCGAGCAACTGCTTGTGCATCACTTGTTATACGCATTTGTATGCATTTAGTCATAACTATAATTCTTTGTATACATGTAGTCACAGCTGTAACTCTTTCCTCTATCTTAGTAAATAGTTTCATCTCAAGCCACGAGTTCTAGTTTGTGGTTGTGTTTTTCTTCCAGTTCTCTCCCTCATCCCACTGGGAAGGGGTGGTGCTTAGCCACAGGCTGTGTTAAACCACTGTGCCGTGTTTGGAAAGTGACGGGGGAGAGAAGTGGTGAGGAGACAGCAGCTAGAGACCCTGTGCTTGGACATCAGTGCCCCGCTGGGTCTGGAAGCCTGATGTGCCTCTGCTGCTGCTGCTCCTCAGGAGACAGAAGCAGTGCTCCCAGCAATAAGTGCTGTGGGACTGAAAGAGCAAGAGGAGGCAAGGCCTCTGATATGATACCTCATACAAACATGAGATTTACCAGCTGCTTTACCATTTATATGATATCTCATACAAACATGAGATTTACCAGCTGCTGATGCTTCAGGCCTCTTTGAAGGTTTCAGGTTTTGACAGCGAGAGAAAGGGGACACACAGGCACACACAAGTGCTGAGAGGGGCACATGACATGCCGTGTCATCATGGCACGAAACCTAAGGAGTCCGTGAAACCTACATAAGCACATCCCTACACCCACCTTTACCTCCTTTTCTGTTTTGAGGACACTCACAGGGACTGGCTTGTTGGCTGCAGGCACTCAGCGTGAAAAGGCTGCTAACGCTCATTTAGTTCTGGTGTTTTAGCTGAAAGTCAAATACCACAGCACTGTGAATGCAGGGCAACAGCACTTATCCCAGTGAGGCCAGAGCTAAGCACAGGTAAGTGAACGGAGAGAGATGGAGGCAGAGGATCACAGAATCATAGAGAGCTTGAAAGGGACCTCGAGGATCATCGAGCTCCAGCCCCCCTGCCACAGGCAGGGCCAGCAACCTCCATATTTCATACTAGACCAGGCTGCAAACAGGAGCAGATATGTAAGAAAACTGTCAGGGATGTTGGCTTAATAGGATCAAAGTAGTGCCAAGGAGCTCGAGCATGAGACCACTTAAAGGTTTTAAAATCTTCTCATTTTTAGCAGTTTGGCTGCTTATTTAAACAAGATGAACTAGAAAGCTGTTTTAAACAGAGGTAGCATAGAGAATTACTTTCTTTCTTAACACTGTCTTTTTGAATTGAAGTAGCCAAATATCTCATTACATGGTACAGATTTTCCATGAGCAGCTGCTCCAGTTTGATCCACATTGTAAGTTTTAACACACGTGAAACACAGAGATGTGTTGCAGCAGTGAGTGAGAGAACGGCTCGGTAATGAGCTGCTCTGTCTTCATTTGCCAGCATGCTGAAGTAGCCAGTTGCTGTGTACATAAGACTCATTTCATTTGCCCTGTGTGTCTGCAGCTGTGAGCCAACTTTAGATACTGAGAGGTCATTGCAAAAAAAATCGTATCTGAAGACTGAATCAGATGCTATCTCCAATCCCATGAACACAAATTCTGGTGTCTGCCACCCTCTGCTGGAGTAAAGGAGCAAACTCTTTGAGCAGCTGTGTAAGGAGTGCGGGCGGATGAGCCCTGGGCTATTAGGACCAGCAGTGCCCAGCAAAGCAAAGTTTCTGTTAACTGCTATGAAGCACACTGTGCCACGAAGCACAGTCCCCTTTGGATTGATTTCAGCTTTGCTAGAATAATGTTAATTATGAAGTCTTCCTGTCGATTGACAGGAGGAATGTTTGGGAAGTGCTGTGGTTTTCCCCATGTGGTGCTGATGGGTCAGAGTGAAGACATCCTACAAGAGTAACACAGGTGTGTTTGAATGTTGCTGGAGGCAGCTACATGCAAAGTCAGCATCGGAGCTGAAATCAGGGGGTGCAGATCTGAGAGAGGAATGCTTGAGAAGTGGCTATCTGATCAAGTATCTGTGCATTTGGTTTAAAACTACCCCCCACTTTGTATTCTCTGATTCTAGGCATGGACTGAGACCACAATACCTCCAATTCCTTCCCCTGAATGACCACAAAGCTTTGCTCTCACAAAGCAGCTGGCTTCAGCCCCACGGGCTGCCTGCAATCTCCGATCTGCAGCAAACATTCTGCTGCCAGAGAACACAGCAGAGCCAGCTCTGCTCATTGCAGCAGACAGAAAAACATCTCCGTGCTCTTTTGCACTGCTTTCAGAAATGTGACCTTAGTTAACTAGGCTAACTACTTTTTGTAGACAGGAATTGGCTTATCCAATGGTGAGTCATCACCTGTGACTGTTTCAAATAAAGATCTTTTAAATCTGTTTTGCAAACTGACAATAAAATCCTATTTGAGCTTTTGTACAGTGGAATGGCTGCTTGTGCTCTGCCTGCCCAGTCCTGCAAACTGCACCTACACCCACTGCCTCATCCACTTACCTTACCATCATAGCAACATTGTTCAGTGTTTCTTCCTCAAGTCAGAAAGGTACTTCAACACGTTCATTAAGCATGAGCTTAATGAGACTGTGATTTACTTTGTGTTCTCCTGGTGCTAGGGCATCAGTAAGCAGAGCACCGTGCAAACAAGTCCCCCGCAGTTCGAGGAGGATGGCGCCCACAGCAGCTTTGTCTCCTGGAGGCAGGGACAGATGCATCCAGGTGTGAGGTAGGGGAGGGGTGGAACAAGGGGCGGGGGAGGGAGAGGAGGAGGAGGACTGGGACAAACGTGCCACTCATCTTGCACACCTTCCATTATTCGTGAAAGGCTGCAAACCGGAGAGACAAGCTGCAGATACACAATTGATCAGTTCGCTCTCATGAAACGCTCCTCCATCTTCAGTTACTCTGTCTCACTTCCACGGCCACAGCGTCCACAGCCCACAGGATCGGGACATCGGGGCCCTAAATGCTCTGAGTGTTCATTCAGTGCAGAAATAGAAATGATAGCTGCTGTAGGTTAGCAGTGTGTGCTGCCCTAGGCAGAAATAAGTCTCTAGAGAAATCAAGACACAACGGCTATTGCTTCACAATCACCTGGAAAGCATAAAATCTGGTAATTCACCAAGTGCAGCACAGTGCGTTAAACAGAGAAGTGCAGGAGTGGGAAACAGTTCTGGGCTGATCCAGCTCTGGGGAGGAGGGCATCACTTGAACGTAACAGCAACAAACCAACAAACAAAAGAATAAAACAGAAGTTTGCCTTGCTTGCACACAGAACGGAGCAGAGTGATGGAGAATATTCTTTTCACACAAGATCAATGGACGAGCAAGAGACGAATAAGAGGCAGCAGCCTGAGTGACAGCTGGGCACAGACAAGTTCCCCTGCTGCTGCTGGTGGCCAGAGCCCATTTCCAGGAGGAGCAGCCAGGAGATGTGCTGAGCTGGGAGTCAGACCTGCTGGAACCTGGGGGTTGAAAGCAAGAGCTGAGATGGTGCCCCAGCTGTGCTGTGCTTCTTTGGGAAAAGAGGCATGAAATTAAAGTTAGATTCCCCAGTAGAACACAGGAACCACGTGAAATTCATTGTAACACAACTTCAAAAGCATCACAGATGAAACGTCTGTGGATCACAGGTTTATTTTTAATGACACAGCACTGGAAAACAGAAGTTACAGGTGACTTCTTGATACAGCATACATTATGTACCTTAATTTAAAAGGATCTGTGAAGGTGCGCTGCATAAATATTATTGTGAAAAGATGTTTATTTCTCAGAGATTAACTTTGTCGTGTTTTTTTTATTCAGCCAACTAAATAAAAAAGTATAGATGAGCATCATAACGGTTCCCCTTCCAGATTACCTCACTGTAGGTACTGCAGCTGGGAGAGGAAACCGAGCCATGCCTTCTCAAAGGTTCAGCAGCTTTGACAGTGATGCCATTCATCATCTCAGAATGAAAACCTCACCTCACTCACACAGACGCTGTGCAGTGCTTTGGCAATGGAGCAGCTGGTTCTGCTTTGGAACAAAACTGTTGTCTGTATTGCCAGGCAGTGGGAGAGCAATGCATGCCCTGATGGCACTGCACAGCCACAGCACGGCATGACACTGCTGAGACGCACACATACCCACATGCACCTGCAGACACACGTCCAAGTAACACTGGAAAACATTGCAGCAGTTAATTATATTTTTTAAACACGTGGAACTTGTAATAGTTTGACCTCATTACTACAGGATTACTAATTAAGTTTTCTGCAGTGCAACTCAATACGATGCACTGAGTGCAGACAAGTTCAGGTTTTGGTATCAAGGAGGCTAATTTTGGATTTCATGGGAAAGGACCAAACACAGGATCACCACAGCTCTGGCAAAGCACAAACAAACCTGTTGCCACGTGCATGTGAACAAATGAGGACATTTCTGTTTGTATTTGATTTGTTTTCACGCACTGCTTCAGAAATGGCTAGCTTAACTGCTTGCACTCGTGCTCATTTTGATATGCTTCAACAAGCAACCAATCTGTAAACTATTAACAGCCTGAACTACAAAAAAAGGGGGCTCCTGTGTTTCAAGGACCCACTGACTGAGCTTCAAACCACATTCGTGTCCTGTGAGAAGAACTGTTCCAGGTGGCATGTGAAGTTCTCGGGGAAAAGTCCTTTACAACCATTTGCATCTCTGTGCTGAAACCACTCAGATTCCTTAATGCCTGTCAAGCAGCCTCCTGAAAGAGAAAAGACAGAGCATCTTCAGGGTCAGCTCTCTCCCATTCCTTTCTGCAGACTCCAGGCCCGGAGAAGTTTTAAAGGCTAAAAGAAGTGGTGATTTGTTACACAGCATACTCTGATTTTGCACAGACTGCTTTCTCTGTTCTGCCATGGCTTTGTGAGACTGTGAGCACATTAGATGGCCTTTATCCCACCTAACCTCCAACAGAACTGAACATTGCATGATCAGCCTCTGGAGTCATCCAGTGTCACAGCAAACCTGCATTTGTGCAAATGCACGTGGAGATGTTTTCAAAGTTCTCACAGCAATATTGGGATACTTACACAGTCAGAGCACAGCAGTGTGCTAGAATCATTATAGAATGCCACAGATGAGGGGGAAAAATCCATGTTTTCATCTGATTATTTTCTTCTGAGAGTTCTTTTCTCTCATTCCTGTATTGACAGTCAGAAGAAATAACAGTTCTTGTCTTCTCTGCCATCATAATTGCTAGAAACTAAAAGTCAGTTGATACTCAACAACCTTTTCCAGAGATTCCTGGAAGCTTCAGCCTAAGCCAGATCTTGACATGCAATACTGCAATCCAAATCCATCAATCCAAAGGAAGATTTCTTACTGGA